>NC_091984.1:105402387-105702387 GCF_044704955.1 Pristiophorus japonicus | reverse complement strand
ATATTTGTATGAAAGTTTGATATTCAAGTTCAAACATATGTATAGTTTTTAACAAACTTCTGTGTTTTGTTTGTTGCATTAGGTCATGGCCATAGTCACTCGCTCTTCAACGGAGGAATTCCTGGACGGAATCACGGACACAGTCATGGAGAACATGGGCACAGCCACAATCATGAGCACAGATCTGTACATAGTCATGATCATAGCCATGGGCACGAGCATTCCGGGCATGGGCATTCCCATGCTCCAGAGCACTGTCATGGTGAGTTATGTGATGCCAGTTCTCATCATGAATCTAAAGTTGCATCTGGTGAATGCTTTATTGATCAGAAAACCAACATAATGCGTAATTTCTGTCCTTGAATTCATCTCCAATTAATTATCCTACTAAGCTCATCATTATTATGTTATGTTTTGGGTTAAAATGGGTTCATTTTTGTTAGGTTTCAAGTATCTGATCTGAAGCACAGTTCAGGAAACAAATGGCTTAGTGTTTACTCTAGTGGGCTGTGACTGACTGAAATGCTGACCTGGTCACACACAAGTCACAACATGGAAACACACGCCATTTGGTCCAATCCTCTACATGAGCAACTAGTTCTAATCCCATTTACCTGCCCTGTTCCCATACCCTTCTACCCCTTTTCCTTCATCCACCTGTCCATCTGATACTGAATGTTGACACAATTTCTGCCTCAACCATTAAGTCTGGAAGTGAAGTCCGTAGCCTCTCAACTCTCTGAAGAAGTTTATCCTGCCTTCTATTCTAAATATCTCACATTTAAACTTGTGTCTATGGCCCCTTGTTCTTGACCATTCAACTTCTGGAAATGGTCTAATGTTCTGTTTCTATCTACCCTGTCTCATTCTTTCATAATATTAAACACTTCTATTATAGCCCCATAATATATGTTGCTCCAATGAAAAAGGAGTACACTTTTCTTAGTATTTGTATTTCCTCATACCAGGCAGCATCCTAGTGAATCTGCATTGTACCTTTGCTAAAGTCTCAATATCCTTCCTATAATATGGAGCCCAATATTGCACACTGTACTCTAACTGAGGTTTTATTAAGGTTTTAAATAGGTTCATAATTACCTTTTGGCTTTTATATTTCATGTCTAATTGAGAATCTAGAATTGAGCTTTTTATTTACAGTCTTATCAAACTGAGGTGTTGCTTTTAATGTTCTGTGAACATGTACCCCAAGTCCCTCTGCTGAATCAGAATGAAATTATGGTCTAAAGTAATACATGATCTTAGTTGTAACCCTATTGCAATATGGAACCAAAATATGCTGTAGGCTGACATGGCATAAACTTAGTGTGATCTTAACTACCTAATGGCTCAATAGATAAATGCATCACATAGTGTGATGCTGAGCCATATAGCTCTTGCAAGCTCCTGGGGTGATCCCTGGTCTTTCCTGAGCTAACTGATTCCGGCTAGGGCAACTGTTTCTAGTTCGTAGTATCCTTAGCCATGAGGAGAGAATGGTAAAATTGGCTCGGATTCTTGTTTCTGATCGCTGTCTAGTGAATGTATGACATGTGAATGTATGCAAGGGAGGGATAGAATCTGTTTCAAATGGTCTACTGATGTTGACTGCCTAGCTATACACAAACAATGCCATCTGCACAGAATTGTACCTCAGCACAACTCAATGCCTTAAGAAGCAGAAGAGGGAGAAATTGTATTTTAATTACTATGGGGGGAAAAAAGTATTTTTTTGTTGTTTAAAAAGCTAAGTATATAGTTTGCAGCTAGTGATTTGGAGCATATTTCCAACAATTTAAATTTTATCTATGTTTAAAGATAAGATCAATTATTCTGCTTCTCATTCTGGTTCTATTAATGCAAGGGAAATGTGAGTGAGTGAAACATGCAGTTCTTGATGTGTTCATCGCTGGAAAACGCTGAGAAAAAAACTTCTGTATTTATGCACAATTATGAATCACTTGCCAATTATGTGTAAAACAACCTGGTGTTTAATCTTCCTATTGGTGGCACTGTGTTTGCTTATGAAGCTGATAGATTACAGAATACATAAAACTATAAATCCAGTTTGTATCCACAGTAAGATAGCAGCTAAGAGTGCATTTTTTTTTATTCCTGGGATGTGGGCGTCGCTGGCAAGGCCAGCATTTATTGTCCATCACTAATTGCCCTTTAGAAGGTGAGCTGCTTTCTTGAACCGCTGCATTCTGTGTGGTGAAGGTACTCCCACAGTGCTGTTAGGGAGGGAGTTCCAAGGTTTTGACCCAGCTACGATGAAGGAACGGTGATATATTTCCAGGTCAGGATAGTGTGCGACTAGGAAGGGAAGTTGGAGGTGATGGTGTTCCCATGTGCCTGCTGCCCTTGTCCTTCTAAGTTAATGAGGGCACTACAATTTGGGGACCACAGTTTATATTTCTAACCTAAATTGTTCCTGCCCTTTGCACCGTTCTATGAGTAGTCCCCTTCACTTCAGTTGTATGATCAGTAACTTGCTGATAACAATTCCATTTATTGATTTAAAGCTAGCACCTGAGTAGTGTTTCATAAAATAATTACTGAAGATGTCTTTAAACGTTGTTACAACACCAGTGATCAAGCAAATAACCATCAAGATTTAGATGCCACAAACTGCTCTTTGACATCTCCTGGAACTCTCAATTATGCAACTGCCATGTAACTCATTGGAAGTCTTCTACCAATGCATATGTTGTAGTTTTGTAACTATAGATACTATGTTTTTCTATACAGAAGATTACCAGGGTGATCTACTTCAAGCAAAAGGATCCAATAAACAGATTTTAGAAGGTTTGCGAATTGATCTAAAATTGTTACTAACTCTTCAAGCTGAACTTAAATACTTCTTTATTACACATCCGCAGCATAAGTAAGACCACCTGTTTCCACCTCCGTAACATCGTCCGTCTCTGCCCTTGCCTCTGCTCATCCGCTGCTGAGATCCTCATCCATGCCTTGACTATTCTAACACTTCTGGCTGGCCTCCCACATTCTACCCTACGTAAACTTGAGGTGATCCAAAACTTGGCTGCCATGTCCTAACTCGCAGTGGTTCCTGTTCACTCATCACCCCTGTGCTCGCTGAACTACATCAACTCCCGTTTTAAGCAACACCTTGATTTCAAAGTACTCATCCTTTTTTTCGAATCCCTCCATGGCCTCTCCACTCCCTAGCTCCGTAATCTCCTTCAGCCCCACACACTTTTCCGGCCCCCCCCTCCCCCAGATATCTACGCTCTTGAGCATCCCTGATTATAATCGCTCAACCATTGGTGGCCATGCCTTCTGTTGCCGAGGCCATAAGCTCTGGGCTTCCCTGCCTAAACCTCTCTGCCTCTCTACCTCTCTTTCCTCCTTTAAGACACTCTTTAAAACCTACCTGGCCTAATTTCTCCTTCTGTGGCTCAGTGTCAAATTTTTTTTGTCTCGTAATACTCCTGTGAAGTGCCTTGGGATGTTTTACTATATTAAAGGCGGTATATACATAGAAGTTGTTTTTAAAAAAAAAAACTGATGAGCAATCAAAGGTGTTTTTATAATTATTGTTCATTCTCTAAATGTAGGAGCTATTCAGTAATATTTAAATCTCAAAACTGGTATTGCATGAAAGCATAAAACAATTTCTTCCCCTCTTGTCATTATAGGAGTCTTTCTGCATATTGTAGCAGACACTCTCGGCAGTGTAGGTGTAATAATATCTGCCCTTCTGATGCAGAACTATGGCCTTATGATAGCAGATCCTATCTGCTCCATGTTGATTTCTTTCCTTATAGGAATAAGGTGAGTAACTGGGGTTTCTGCACTTCTAGTTTTGTTGGATGGTCTTGGTAGAGTTGTTGCAGGGCAACATAGAGTCAAATGGTGACTATAATAGAATACAGTTTAATCAGTGTGGACAGGAGCCTTTATAACAAACTCACACTAAATATGCTTGAAGTCTGTGGGTGTGGTAGGGGCTATATGGATGCACTTCTGATAAAACCTCTCCTGTTATTCCTATTTCCGTCACAGTATTGATTAGGTATTCACACACTGAGCACTTCTTTCCTGCCCCCCTCATCAGGTTCTGGCTCCTCGACCAGTTTCCCAATGTTGGGTGAAAGCTGATTGGCTCCATTGTCTTCTACCCCTGTCATCGTCAAATACTTCCACACATCCAGCCTTTCCGCTCCCCCAACAATATCGTCTGACTACTTGCCCTCCAAATCTTCCTTCTCAACCTGTTACTGTCAGCGTCCGCCCTCCACATCAATCTCTACTCCCATCCACCCCATTTGCCCTTTGGCCTTCCACTTCCGCTATTGGTATTTTTTAAACTTACCTGTACAGTTGCACAAACGACTTTGAAAAGTACATTTTGGGGGTGAAAGTCATTAAACAGCTGTAAGGGCAGGGGCAGCAGTAGGAAGTGGTATTAATGCACAGTTGCCTGCTGCTTCATTATTGTATCCATTTGTTGAATGCCATTTATTTTTGTCAGTAATTAAACTTGCCTATATTTTTCTCTCTTATATCCTGGAATGCTTAATTAACACACCTCTCTCTCTTCCTCCACCCCCCAGTCGATTGCTCATCTGTTAGTTTGCTTTTTCTGGTGCTTTCTTCATCATCTAAGCCCTCCTCTCCTTGCTTCTGTCATTGTAAATCATTGAGATTCCATTGCACCCACCCTTTGTTTAGGCCTTATGCCAAGTTTCTGTTCACCAGCTTCCACGACCCTCCCCTATCCAAGATACAGCCCTCCTGCACAGTTGCCAGCCATTAAAAGAGACCTATCTTGAGTTACTTCAAGTGCTTACTGAGCATTTGTCAACTCTCTACAAACACACAAGCTCTTAAAGCTGCTGCTCAGCTCGCAGGGAAAAGGTAACATGGTGAGAGCACAGTTGAGGATCTGAAAGAACTTAAAGGGAGGTCAGGTCAAATTCTGTCTCAACCCCCTTTAATACCTCCAAACCCTGACATTTAACCCTGCTGTACCCAGTCCCCTGCTCACTGCTCCTCTACTCCAGAGCTTCTGAGACCAACCCCCTCCATGGTACTTTTGCATCATGTGATCCCAATCCAGTGACTCCCATAGGTGCTCCAAATTTCTGGGACTTCCCTCCCCCCACAACATCCCTTGCAGCACTGCCAAACCTCTGAACTACCTGCTGTTACTGCCAGGGCTCCCTCCTCCCAGTATTCCCAAATGCCAGAACCTCTTATTTCTCCCATTTCCAAAAACCCTTTCCATTCCTCCCACATTTAGATACCTCTTCCAATGCCTGAAATTGTTTTCTATTGCTTTTAGATGTTGAGCGCTCCCTTCCAGTGCTTCCAAATTGATTCCAGGATGCAGAGCCCTCACTCCCACAATTCTTCCAATTTGTAGCTTCTCCTTTCATCATGTACCCATAAGTACATACAAAATAGGAGCAGGAGTAGGTCATTTGGCCCCTCGAGCTTGCTCTGCCATTTAATAAGATCATGGCTGATCTGATCATGGACTTAGCTTCTCTTCCCTGCCCGCTCCCCATTCTTTCTCTGTTGCCCCTTTCCCTAATAAGTTATCATATGCTATCAGATTTGTTTCTTGATTTATTTCTGAATATGCAACTTTGTGATTCATTTTTGACACACCTTTTATACAGTATAAATAAAATCAGTTCCATTATTTGCCACAAACTGCTGCACTCTGTCCCCAATTTGAAAACAAGAAATATTAATATGGCAAATGAACTGCAGGAGAGTAGTTTCACCAAAAGCAAAAATGGTTGTTACCAGTAGGGGATGCTCAAAGCTGAGGTTTTAAGGATCAAAATAAAAACATAAAATGTTTGAAATACACAGCAGGTCCCATTCCATCTGTAAAAAGGAGAGGTTCATGTTTAAGTTCTAGACCCACCATCAGAACATTGAAGACATTTTACTGATTACTCTAAACTAAGTGCGTCAGTCGAGACTTCAGATCTATCAACACGTTCGTTCCTTTGCTGGTCTGTTTCTAGCACTGGTTCTACTCTGGCAACGGGCTGTTTTTTTACTGTTCCAAACCAGGTTTAGCTTGTATTTTGATTCATGGAGAAGATGGACGAGGGTAGCATTCTTTCCTCCTAGTCCAAAGGTTGTGGGTTCAAACCCCATTCCGTGAATTAAGCATGTATCTCGGCTAATACTGCGATGCAGCACTGAAGGAGTGCTGTATTCACAGATGTGTTTCGGATGAGATGTTAAACTAGGCGCCATCTTATATAGAGGTGGCTGTATAAGATCCCATGAAACTATCTAAAGAGCAAGTGGCCCTTGGTGTCCTGGCCAATGTTCATCCATCATACAACACTACCCAAAACAGATCTACAGTTAATTTGGCTTTTGTGGGATCTTGCTGTACAGAAATTGGTTGCTACATTTACTTGCATAACAGTGACTACACTTCAAAAATAAGTAATTGCTGTAAAACACTTTGGGACATCCTGAGGAAGTGAAAGGGGCCATATAAATGCAAGGTTTCTAGACGTCTATTAAGAACTTCTTCACAAACACAATTACATTTTACAGATCCTTTTGAGCTTGATTTCTCTTTGTGCTGGAACAGGAATAAACATGGGACTAGCAATTTAAATTTTACTTGAGTTGCATTCATTGTATCTGGTATCTCCATCATGTGTCTGGTATTTAGGTGTTATCAGGCTTATTTATTGTTAACCTACAAATCCACTTTGTGAAAAATCTTAATCAAGTCAACTCTATTAAATGTGTGGTATGCTTAGGTCATCAACAACCAGTTCTTCATGCGAGTGCTGTATAAATCAAAATCTTTAATAGTGCTACCAGATGAGTTTCAGTTCAAATAGATGTAATATAAAAGTTTCACACTGCCACTTTTGATTCAATGAAATCCTATAGACAACATTGGTACTACATACAGTAAGTGGTACTCTGCTGAGATTTAAGCAAAATGGAATGGAAATGGGACTGAAATTGTGTCATTTAAACTTAAGAATTTTATTTTGGTGAATGCCTCCCATTGCTACTTCCTCTGAGCAGTACTCTGCCCATGTTCTTCCTTTTCTGTTATCTGGTTACATATTGTTTTGTGTTGCTGTATACTTTGTCCCCAACAGGTGGCAGTCTTGGAGAGTCTAGTGAAAATTAGCATTTTTCCTTTATCTTGCATGTAACAACTCTCACTTGTGTGCTTCCTCGTGATGAGTTGGAACTAGTTCAATAATCTGCCCACCCCCACCCCCCAAAAATATATTTTTTTAAACTATTCTGTAATTTTTCAGGACATAATTTGATACAGGGATAGCAAGCCATGGGCCGAGGATGATTTCAGAGGATTTATTTCCCTTTCTCAAGCAGGAGGGGTCTTCAGTTTATTAGAGTGTTAGAGGGTTAACAGTTGTGTTTTTTAGCGTAGAAGCAAGTCATCCTCGTTTCTAGGGACTGCCTATGATGATGAGAGGGTTAACAGTTGTGTCCCTGAGATAATTTTTTTTAAATTGAAGTGAAAACTAGCATTTAGCTTCTAAAATCCAAAATATTCTGCTTTCGTAAGAACTAATTCGTTCACTAGCAACGTTCCCCAAGGTGTGCGGGCACATCAATCAGGAGGCAACAATGCACGAAAAAAAGAATTAGAGCGAACATTGTTCACTTGTGTCTTGGCCAAATACCCTCCCGTCTTCTCTTTCTCTTTCCCTTCTCTCCCCACCCCCAACTGTAATTTCTCTCACACATGCCCAAAGCCAAACTGGAATCCTTGAGTCGAGTAAGGCCACATCCACGAGATAAATGACTTCCAGCTGTTGCACACTGAGTGGCTGCATCCTTCCAGCCCTCTCCCACGCAGAGATCAGCAGCTCCCTGTCCTGACTGGTTATGATATGATTTTATAATGTATGGCATTTCACTGTAAATTGTGGTCTGTGTTTGTACCAATGGGCAGCAATTACCGCACAAAGAGCAGAATGCTGCGGTGTGGATGTCATTCTTTGACCATGCACACTCGCAAAAGCTCCTCTTTCGTCAAGGAATTTTGGAACTTGTGCAAAAGCTGTGTTAGTTTTAAAGAGAATCTCCTGGTATAGAACAAGACACCATGGAGCTAACCTGAGAGCAGATCTCTGCAGGCCTTTTTGGCTGAAGAGAAGTGAAGTGAATAACAAGAAATGAGTGAGACAGTAGCAGTCCATATTAACTTTATAAACCAATTAAAAGATGCTCATTTGTTATACAAGTCCATAATCTGAGGTTTATAGGTGACTTGTTACGTTATTGGGTATTGATCTTTCCTGCTTTGGCGCAGCATCCATTTTTTTCTTGCGCTTCTTTGCAGCATTTTTGTATGTTAATGCCACTATATAAAGCTTAATAACTGGAATAATTGAACCAAAAGTTATTACTCATTACAAATATTTTTTAAGTTGGACTGTTAAAATGCACATTATAATTTTTATTCCTCCTGTGAGGTTTGACCAAAATAACCAGCTAACCACCAGTTAAGCTTTAAACTCCAAGCTCTAGTGTTGTGTAAATCAAATCCTGGCTTTTGGTATAAATGTAGTCTTCACGTATCCATTTGTCAGGTTTTGTCATTTTTATAATTCACAGGAAAATAATTTTGCACTAAACAAATTTCATTATTTCACATCATGCACTTTTTATTTTTATGTCATAACCACTTGCAGATGTTCAGAGCCAGTTCCAATTGCTTAGTGGCATGAAGTGTATGGAGTCTGGTAATGTCAAAACATGCCGTTTTTACTTCACAAGACATTTACCTGAACACCCTAATTCAAGTCTCTAAACTTTTAAGAATTTTTTGATTTTCTGTTACAATGCTTTTGACCCCTCAATTATATGATATATCCGTGCTAACATTTACAGTGCAGTGTCCTTGCAAAAAAACAAATTGCAGACCTGTGAAAGCCCGCGTATGGCACATTTTCTTGTTTAGATCTGTCATTTTCTGCTCTTGAATGAAGAACCAACAGTATTACATAGAAACATAGAAAATAGGTGCCCTTCGAGCCTGCACCGCCATTCAATGAGTTCATGGCTGAACATGCAACTTCGGTACCCCATTCCTGCTTTCTCGCCATACCCCTTGATCCCCCGAGTAGTAAGGACTACATCTAACTCCTTTTTGAATATATTTAGTGAATTGGCCTCAACAACTTTCTGTGGTAGAGAATTCAACAGGTTCACTACTCTCTGGGTGAAGAAGTTTCTCCTCATCTCAGTTCTAAATGGCTTACCCCTTATCCTTAGACCCCTGGTTCTGGACTTCCCCAACATTGGGAACATTCTTCCTGCATCTAACCTGTCTAAACCCATCAGAATTTTAAACGTTTCTATGAGATCCCCTCTCATTCTTCTGAACTCCAGTGAAAACAAGCCCAGTTGATCCAGTCTTTCTTGATATGTCAGTCCCGCCATCCCGGGAATCAGTCTGGTGAACCTTAGCTGCACTCCCTCAATAGCAAGAATGTCCTTCCTCAAGTTAGGAGATCAAAACTGTACACAATACTCCAGATGTGGCCTCACCAAGGCCCTGTACAACTGTAGTAACACCTCCCTGCCCCTGTACTCAAATCCTCTTGCTATGAAGGCCAACATGCCATTTGCTTTCTTCACCGCCTGCTGTACCTGCATGCCAACCTTCAATGACTGATGTACCATGACACCCAGGTCTCGTTGCACCTCCCCTTTTCCTAATCTGTCACCATTCAGATAATAGTCTGTCTCTCTGTTTTTACCACCAAAGTGGATAACCTCACATTTATCCACATTATACTTCATCTGCCATGCATTTGCCCACTCACCTAACCTATCCAAGTCACTCTGCAGCCTCATAGCATCCTCCTCGCAGCTCACACTGCCACCCAACTTAGTGTCATCCGCAAATTTGGAGATGCTACATTTAATCCCCTCGTCTAAATCATTAATGTACAATGTAAACAGCTGGGGCCCCAGCACAGAACCTTGTGGTACCCCACTAGTCACTGCCTGCCAATCTGAAATGTACCCATTTACTCCTACTCTTTGCTTCCTGTCTGACAACCAGTTCTCAATCCACGTCAGCACACTACCCCCAATCCCATGTGCTTTAACTTTGCACATTAATCTCTTGTGTGGGACCTTATCGAAAGCCTTCTGAAAGTCCAAATACACCACATCAACTGGTTCTCCCTTGTCCACTCTACTGGAAACATCCTCAAAAACTTCCAGAAGATTTGTCAAGCACGATTTCCCTTTCACAAATCCATGCTGACTTGGACCTATTATGTCACCTCTTTCCAAATGTGCTGCTATGACATCCTTAATAATTGATTCCATCATTTTACCCACTATCGATGTCAGGCTGACCGGTCTATAATTCCCTGTTTTCTCTCTCCCTCTTTTTTTAAAAAGTGGGGTTACATTGGCTACCCTCCACTCCATAAGAACTGATCCAGAGTCTATGGAATGTTGGAAAATGACTGTCAATGCATCCACTATTTCCAAGGCCACCTCCTTAAGTACTCTGGGATGCAGTCCATCAGACCCTGGGGATTACTTGGAACATAAATTCATGCTATGAAACTATTTCTTTCTATTCCCTCAATTCATGTAAAATCCAATTGAAGTACATCTATATAATTAAATTCTGCATCAAGTACACATGTGTCATGTCACACCTTTCAAATATGCTGCACCTGAAGTGTGTGCTAGGCAGCATTGCATCTGAAAGTATCACACATCCAAAGGCTAAAATTCACAAGCCGCTCAAGTAACCACTTGCCTGTAAACATCATCTTGTCAAAAACTCTCTCTATACTATCATGCATCAAGTCCTACTCGCCCACCAGCCCTGTTCTCATTGACCTACATTGGCACCTGATCCCCCACACCTTAAATTTAAAGTTCTCACCCTGGTCCACATTTATTCCTCAACCAGCATCATTGTAAACTGATTTTCTGGTCACTTATCTCATTGTTGTGTTCAAAAAGGCTGCTGTGTTTCCCTACATTACAACATTAAGTACCTTTAAAGTGTAGTCAATTAGTTGTGAGGAGTTCTAGGGCATCCTGAGGTCATGTTTAAAATCTCTAGGTCATGTTTAAAATCTATTGTATCCTCATCCCTCACTATTTCTACAACATCCTACAGATCCCACCACCGGACTTTCTTCCTCTAACTCTGACCTCGTGTTCATCCGCGTTCCCATCACCCTACAACTGGCAGCCTTGCCTTCGGTCGCCTAGGCCCTACGCTCTGAAATTCCCTCCTTAAACCCCTCTGTGTCTCCATCTTTTTTAAGACCCTCCCTAAAATACACTTTTTCGCCAAGCTTTTGGTCACCCTTTCTAATATCTCCTTTGGCGCCGTGACCATTATTTGGATTATGCATATGAAGCATCTTCTTTGAAAATTCTTTTCCAGGTTGAAAAGAATTGCTGCCTTGTGGTGTCACTATCAACTCTCCCATTCTGTCCCACCCAACGCAGTAGTGTTGCTTTGATTTTGCCAGTTTTAAATAGCAGTCCGATAAGTAATGCATTATCTATCTTTTGTGTTTGTTTTTCAAAATTTATAATAGCTTTCCAGTCTTAAATTTATTTTAGAAATCCAAAGATAAAAAGGCAATATAATTATAGATCAGAATCCAGAATGTTCAAAGACTGGAAAAAGTGGAACATCCAGTTCCATTTCTACTATTGTTATAAATCTGTAATTGTTCAAAATTTTTTAACAGTTTCACATCATGCTGTGGTCTTGATTTGGAGTGAAACTTGTAGTTCCTCTGATGCTGCTGTTAAAGTTGATTGCATGTGTATCTGGGGAAGTCAGACCGGCATAAACAATGTGATTAGAATCCCTGGGCACCTGGTTCCTGAGGAGAAAACCACTGCTCATGTGTTACACTGGTGACTTCATGCTGCTTGTCATGTGAAGTGGTTTGGGACAGCGTTGTGGGTAAACTCTGACACTGCTTTCACTTTGAATCAAATCCATTTGACAGGAATATTGATCTGGATGGTGCAAGGATTAGATACTAATCTACTTCAAGGACCTGACTTCAAATTCAGACTGATGGCATGAAAATCTACACTGCCTATAAGGATCTTGCATGAAATTAATTTGGAACAATTCTCCATGCAATTCCATTGAATATAGCCAATGGAGCAATCTCAACATAGTTCCTATTTGGCATAGATATCCAGTGCAGAATTGACCCTAATTGGCACCATTATTCAGGCCGCAGATGGGTGATATGAAACATGTAAAGGTGTCACAGTGGTGCAGTACAAGCCATTTGTCTGAAAATGGATCAAGGCATTTAGTTTGAACAGCGTAAAGGGATTTTTTTTCTGTATCTAATCCTGTAAAAATTGCAGCGTTGAAAAGGACGGCAGCAGTTCAAGGAGTCATCCGTTTCTCTGGACATTTTGGAATGGACTATAAAAATGCAGTTTGCCAGTTTGCCTCGTGTTCAGAGAGCAAATTATTTAAAAAAAACATCATCTTGGAGTGGCTAATACTTGGGGCCCATGTTTCGGCCTCAGTTGCTCCTGATTTTTTGGAGCAACTGGTGTAGAATGGAGTATCTTAGAAATTCAAATTCTCGGCATTTAGTTTGCTCCAGTTCTAGTCAGTTAGAACAGTTTCACTTTGGAACAGAATGTTTTTTTCGTCGGGGGAGGGGGGGGGATCGGTCCGGAGCGGAAGTAGGTCGGCGGGGGGGGGGGGGGGGGGGGCGGCGGAAGATCGGGTCGGTGGGGGTGGGGGTGGGTGGGAGTGGGAGTCAAGTCGGGTTGGGTCCGGTCCGGAGGAAGCAGGAGCTGGGCGTGGGAGGCAGCCTTATGCACGCAGCCCCAGTGAGGCCATTCGGCCAGGGCTAGGGGCTGCGTGCTTCGGGCCCCTCCCACACAGTTTCGGGCGCCTGGAGCTATTGCACTTGCGTGCCCACTGTAACGCGCATGTGCAGAGATCCCGGCACTGTTTTCAACGCAGGGACCTAGCTCCGCCCCCTACAGCTCGTGCTGCGCTGCGCCGAGGGCCAGAGGACCAGCAGGGAGCCGGAGAATCTGGAAGTTTTTTTCAGGCGCATTTTGTGGCGCGAAAAACAGGCGTCCAGGTCGGGGCTGCGCCGTTCTAGGCGCGGCCCGAAACTTGGGCCTTTAGTGTCCGAAATGTAAGGATGTTACATTTCCTAACATTAACATCTCTGACCTCAAAAATGCACAAAATTCACCCAAAAAAGGCAAATTATGTTTATGGTCCTTTTTAGCCTTCCTGCATTTTTCCAGATCATATATGCTGATGTTTCTGGTGCAGAAGAGAGCTAAAAATCTATTTAAATTAGTTCTAATATTTAGTGATATTTTAACTTTCTTTAAAAAAATCTACCGTGATTTATTTATTCCAGTTGTTGCAGTCGCTTCATTATAATTCTGATGTATCTTGCATGATACCTCGAATTCTGGCCTACATCCTAAGCTCTGGAATTCTCTCCCTAAACCTATCTGCGCCTCTTTTTTTCCTTTTAAGACGCTCCTTAAAACCTATTTGACCAAGCTATTGTTCATCTGCCCTCCTATCTCCTTAAGTGACTCGGTGTCAAATTTTGTTTGATAATGCTCCTGTAAAGCATGGACCTTACACTAAACATCCGTAAGACAAAGGTGCTCTACCAACCTGCCCCCATTACACAGCACTGCCCCCCCCCCCCCCAGTTATCAAAATCCACGACGAGGCCTTGGACACCGTGGATCATTTTCTATACCTCGGGAGTCTACTGTCTACAAGGGCAGACATCGACGACGAGGTCCAACACCGCCTTCAGTGTGCCAGCGCAGCCTTCGGTCGCCTGAGGAAGAGAGTGTTTGAAGACCAGGACTTCAAACCTGGCACCAAGCTCATGGTCTACAGAGCAGTGGTGATACCTACCCTCCTATATGGCTCAGAGACATGGACTATGTACAGCAGGCACCTCAAAACACTGGAGAAGTACCGCCAACGCTGCCTCCGCAAGATCCTGCAAATCCACTGGCAGGATAGACACAACAATGTCTGTGTCCTCGCTCAGGCCAGCATTGAAGCACTGACCACGCTCGATCAGTTCTGTTGGACAGGCCACATCGTCCACGTGCTTGACACGAGACTCCCAAAACAAGTGCTCTACTTGGAGCTCCGACATGGTAAGCGAGCCCCAGGTGGGCAGAGGAAACGCTTCATGGACACCCTCAAAGCCTCCTTGGAAAAAATGTAACATCCCCACCGATATCTGGGAATCCCTGGCCCAAGATCGCCCAAAGTGGAGGAGAAGCATCCGGGAAAGCTCTGAACGCCTCAAGTCTCTTCACCAAGAGCAAGCTTAAAGCCAAGCATAGACAGCGGAAGGAGTACGTAGCAACCCAGGCACCCTCCACCCGTTCGTTCAACCATCATCTGCCCCAGCTGTGACCGAGACTGTAGGTCCCGCATTGGACTCTTCAGTCACCTGAGAACTAATTTTTAGCGTGGGAGCAAGTCATCCTCGACTCTGAGGGACTGCCTATGATGATGATGATGAAAGTGTCTTGTGATGATTTACTGTATTAAAGGCGCTATATAAATGCAAGTTGTTTTGTATTTTCTTAAACTATACTATAGTGTATATAACTTTGACAGTATCAGACTTCTACAGTTCTGTAAATCAACCTCTAACTGCAGAAGGGTTTGGTTGTAAAGTTCATACTGATTATGATATCACACTTGTACATTTTTCAAAGTGTCTTTTAATTAATTACTGGCTGAATGAATATCTGAATTGGTGCACATGCCATGTTTTGAAGCTGAAGATAATGTTGAGTGATGAAGATAAAAGGAATAACCTTTCAAAAAGACTTTTACGCTGTAATGGTACAAAAAGTAGCAAATCATTTCATACTTTGCATTTGTTGGGAAGAACTTGGTTTGTTTGATGGAATTATAAATTTCAGAACTATAGTCTGGTTGTGACTTCTCTGGCTTTTAAATTTACACTGTACCGAGTCTCAAAAACACTTCCGTTGTGGTTTATTGGTTGGGCAACACCCAATGTTTCAGATTTGTAAATTTGGCTGAAGTCTTTTGAATGCAGTCTGTTTCTCAAAAAACTTCTGTTGAGTACTTGCAGTTTAGAATAAATGATAATGATTTATCTTTCATCTTTAGATAGTCGACAGTTAATGTTTTATTAACAGTATCCGGTTTACAGCAGTCACATCTTTTTGCTTAAAATCTTGGCTATTGCTATCTTTTTTGTTTTTGAGGTTCTTGTCTGTTAACATTAAGATATTGGCTGACTTTGTAAGAATCTTGGCAAATCCGAGAAACTGCAATGCATCAAGAAATCACACCAGTATGTTTTTCAAAGCTTCTTTTAATTACTGTGTCACATAATTTACCTCTTAATATGCATGATGATGGAATCAACCAGGGAGCAGACTATTTTAGATCTCGTCATGTGTAATGAGTCTGGATTAATTAATGATCTAGTAGTGAAGGATCCTCTTGGGAAGAGTGATCGTAGCATGGTAGGATTTCAAATTCAGTTTGAGGGTGAGGAAGCTAGGTCTTAAAGTAGTGTCCTGAACTTAAATGAAGGCAGAGTTGGCTAAAGTGAGAAAATAGATTAAGGATAACACGGTAGAAAAGTTGTGGCAAACATTTAAGGCGATATTTCATAACTCTCAGCAAAGATATATTGGTGAGAAAGAAAGACTCTGAGAAGGATGAACCATCCATGGCTAACTAAGGAAGTACAGAATGGTATCAAATTGAAAACAAAGACATATAATGTTGTGAAGAATCGTGGAAGGCCAGAGGATTGGGAAATTTTTAGCAACTAGCAAAGGACAACGACAGAAAAATGAGAGAAGATAGCTTATGAAAGTAAACTATCAAGAAATATAAAAACAGACAGTAAGAGCTTCTACAGGTATATAAAAAGCAAGATAGTAGCTAAAGTAAACATTGGTCCCTTAGAGGATGAGACTTGAGAATTAATGGGAAACAGGTAAATGTCAAAGACTTTGAACAAATATTTTGTATCGGTCTTCACAGTAGAAGACATGAAAAGCATCCCAATAATTGATAATCAAGGGACTGTTTGTTTTACGTCCCCCCCAGTCACTTGAGAAAAAGTATTGGGCAAACTAATGAGACTAAAGGTGGGCAAGTCCCCTGGACCTGATGGCCTGCATCCTAGTGTCTTAAAAGAAGTGACTGCAGAGATAGTGGATGCATTTGTTGTAATCCATCAAAATTCCCTGGATTCTGGAGAGATCCCAGCGAATTGGAAAACCGTAAATGTAAAGTCCCTATTTAAGAAAGAAGGGAGACAGAAAGCAGGAAACTATAGACCAGTTAGCCTAACATCTGTCATTGGGAAAATGCTGGTATCCATTATTAAGGAAGTAGTAGGATATTTAGAAAATCATAATTCAGTCAAGCAGAGTCAGCATGGTTTTATGAAAGGGAAATCATTTTTGACAAATTTGCTAGAGTCCTTTTGAGGATACACGAGCAGGGTGGATAAAGGGGAACCAGTAGATGTCATGTATTTGGATTTCCAGAAGGCATTCGATAAGGTGCCACATAAAAGGTTACTGCACAAGAGTTCATGGGGTTGGGGTAGTATATTAGCAGGGATAGAAGATTGGTTAAATAACAGAAAACAGGAAAAATGGGTCATTTTCAGGTTGGCAAACTGTAACTAGTGGGGTGCCACAGGGATCAGTGCTGGGACCTCAAATATTTACAATCTATATTAATGACTTGGATGAAGGGACCGAGTGCAGTGTAGCCAAATTTGCTGATGATACAAAGATAGATGGGAAAGCAAGTTGTGAGGGGGATGCAAACAATGTGCAAAGGGATATAGATAGTCTAAGTGAGTGGGCAAAAATTTGACAGATGGAGGATAATGTAAGGTTATCCACTTTGGTAAGAAAAATATAAAAGCAAATTATTATTTAAATGGAGAGAGACTACAAAATGCTGCGGTACAGAGGGATCTGGGGATCCTTGTACATGAAACTCAAAGTTAGCATGGAGGCACAGTAAGTAATTAGGAAGACAAATGGAATGTTGGCCTTTATTGCAAGGGGAATAGAATATAAAAGTAAGGATGTCTTGCTACAACTGTACAAGACGTTGGTGAGACCACATCTGGAGTACTGCAACAGTTTTGGTCTCCTTATTTAAGGAGGGATATACTTGCATTGAGGCAGTTCAGAGAGGGTTCATGAGACTTGATTCCTGAGATGAAGGGGCTGTCATATGAAGAAAGGTTGAGCAGGTTGGTCCTATACTCATTGGAGTTTCGAAGACTGAGGTGATCTTATTGAAACATATAAGATTCTGAGGGTACTTGACAGGGTAGATGCAGAGAAGATGTTTCCCCTTGTGGGGGAATCTAGAACTAGGCAGCATAGTTTCAGAATAAGGGGTCGCCCATTTAAAACATAAATGAGGAGGAATTTCTTCTCTCGGGGTCGTGAATCTTTGGAGTTCTCTACCCTAGGGAGCTGTGGAGGCCGGGTCATTAAGGTGCAGATAGACAGATTTCTGAACGATAAGGGTTATGGGGGGAGGGCAGGAAAATGGAGTTGAGGCCAAGATCAGATCAGCCATGATCTTATTGAATGGCGGAGCAGGCCTGAGGGGCCAGATGGTCAACTCCTCCTATTTCTTATGTTCTTATGATCGATGTTCAGAAGACATAAAGAGCAAAAGTGAAACCTGTGATTGATCACCTTTATCCATATCCCAAAGTATGTTAAAAGCTCTTTGTGTATGAAATTCGCTGAAGTCTCCATACAAACTTTGATATTTTGGGATATTAAAATTTTTGCAGTCTTTGATGTTTACATTGCATTGATTTTCATTTTAATAAAAACACCTTTAATATATTGAAGCATTTTTTTGACCAGAGTATGGCTTATTCAGTGGTATGCCATTCTCTGATCCGCGTTTAATTCATCATGGAAGACACTGCAATTTTCTTTGATGGTTCAGCACTGTGCTTTGGCATACATGTAATTTGGCAGTCAGTTTAATTAGTCTGCTCTGACATCACAGTGGGCAGGAAATGAGAGAGAAACAGTGAAGCAAAACATGTGGAATTACAGCCAAGTTAGATGCTACTGAGATCTGCAGCAGGAAAGAAAATGAAAGTTGCTAAAAGAATGCAGAGTGCCACTGAATGCACTGTAAATGTCCCAGAACAGTGAGGCAAAACTGCAAGGAAGCCAAATCAATGGAAGTGCTCAAGCAAGCAAATGGAAAACAACTGTGGAATGCACTATCAAGAGTTAGTGAATGAGGCCGAGATCATGTCAATAGTTAAGAATAGATTAGATTGATGGTTGAAGGAAAAGGGGAAAAAAGGTATATAGGAACAGGGTGGGCACATGGAATTGACTACTGCTCGTGTGCAGGATAGACCCCAACATAGATTGGGCCAAATGGGCTTATCCTGTATTGTAATTTCTATATAATTCTATGTAATCATTTTCCACAACTAGAGACACCAATAGTGATTTGCCCAAGTGAGAACAATGAGCAGCCCTTTTCTTGAAAATGGCAAGACAAGTTTACTCATAACTAGGGCTTGCTGAAGACAACTACAGAGGGAGTACTAGCTGGCCTCGTTGTTTCATGAAGCTGCATGGTATTGTGATTTGAGTGGTCATCAATGCAGCCAATTCACATACTGGAAATAACTGAAGATCAGTGCCTATCAAGTTTCTCCTGTTTACTGTCCAGAGAATGTTTTAAACAAGCAGCTTTGACCAGTTTTGTTGATTTTTAACAAAACAAACTCTGGCTTTACAAGAGATGAAAACTCAGGAAAACAGCCAACAACAGCACATGGACCAAGCCTGTGCAGTATAAATGGAGAGAAAAGACCTGTAATGTATATTGCCGAATCTAAGAAACTACAATGCATCAATGTATCCAGACATACAAAAGCAACAAAGACTCAAGTGATGGTAAAACTTTTTGGAGTGGATCAGCTAATTCAATACTGAAATATTACCCTGATCATTGACAGTTTCCCACCTCACCTGGAGAACATTGTGTCTTGGCACAGTCTACCAACCCCCACATCCAACCAGCCTTCCTGTGGATTGAGGTCATGTGAAACTTCAAGGGTTTCACAAAAAATGTGATCACAGCATGGAGAGGGGAGCAGCAATGTGATCACAAGCATGGGGTGAAGAGGGAATGGCCAAGAAGTCATGTGATCACAAGCATTATGAGAGAAGAGGTAATTGCCAATGTGGACCTCTCATTTAAGGAAACCAGTTTATTCGTAGTGAGTTTGTTTTAACAGAACGTGAATCTGGAGTTTCAGCAGTGCAGTAATACTTGAGTATGATTTGCATGATGCAAGATCTGAGCCATCTTGTAGTTTTATGCTATCAAATATATATTTATAAGACTTCTATAAATACTTCTAGACTTCTCCAATTATGTTACTTTGCTATGAGTGGACCCCTGGTGGTCCTCCTTTCTGTCTGCTCCTCCCCTCTTCTGCATGAAGCTGGTGTTGCTTAGGCCTGTTAAAAACAAAGTGACATCAAAAAGAGAAACTAGTCTGAGAATTTAAAAGGAACCTCCAGCAGCAACTACAAAATGCACTTTGATTTTATTTTTTGCCACATGAAGTATCACTTTCTCTTCCTCCCCCCACCACCCCATCCCCCAGGTTTAACTTTAGTTTTCAAAGACAGTAGTAAACAAGCTACAATGCAACATCAAGGTTACCCATGTCTAAACATCTATCACACCCTGCAGCATAGGAATCAAATACCAACAATCCAGTACAGTATTTTGACAGCTGTTAATGCAGTAAATCAGTAACTGGGTATGGGAAGATTAGAACAGTCCCTAGTGATTACAATTTGGAGCACTATGTCCACTGGGAACTTTTGGGGTGGAACCAACTAATGAGCAAATTCCCAGTTAGTCTTTATATACAACTCTTGATTTATAATCCTTGATTTTGTACTATGGGCCAGAAATCCAATAACTAATGTGCTGCACTATGCAACATCCACACCCAAGAGCCAAAGAACTGGATCCCAGGATCCCTGACCCATGGATTGAAGATCCTAGCCAGGCCAAGTCCCTTACCAGAGCCACTTTTTCCTCTCCAGATTTAACATAAGAAAGAAATGGGAGCATACGGCTCCTCGAGCCTGCTCCACCATATCATGGGGGAGGGGGAAACGGCTTGCAACGGAAGGGAACTTCCTCCAAAATAAAATACGCATACAATTCCAAAAATGTAATTTTGTGCTCCCAATTTACTTGAACCCAAGGACCGATCCAGAAGATGGGGAGACGGTCAACGTCTTTGTATCCATGACTGGTGTATGGTACACTTAATGAATTTTTGAGTTGGCACACTTGAATTCAGCTATTTTCCAAAGACTGGAAGGCAAGGCAAATGATCATCTATGATAGTGTTGCCAAAAAAAACTGCTGTGGTGATGGAAATTGATACCTTTGGTGGATTTAAACTCGTAAGGACTTGTGTAACCTAACATTTTGCACCCATTCAGTAAATTGGAGGAATACTTCAGGCCTTTATTCCTGCAGCCATAGTAGTAAAGAGGGTATTGGAATTATATTCCATTTGAAGTGTTGATGACCAGGGATGTGGAAAATATATATTCTAACTGATCAAAACCAATGGGTGAAACCTCATGGAAACAGCCAGACCAGGTCTGGCCACAGATTAAATGTATCTGATTGGAAAGATAAGGATCTATTCCTGCTGGACCGCATCCATTCCTCTGCCATCAGCATGGAGACCCACCTGACATACCCCTGAGCTCTGATGCTCAAGTTTTTTTTTTAAAGTTTGTTGTGCAATGGCACTCTGCTCTGATATTGAAGGAGATGCAAGTAATTTAGGCCTATTCCTTATCACAGAAACCACATAAACTAGTTTATCTTTTGGAAGATGTGTTATGGAATATGAATTATGAACAGATGGGGATGAATATTCGTATTAATGACACTGAATCTATGCAACAATGACTGAATTAATACACTTCAACTGAGAACACTGGGATAATGCTGCTTCAATGTAGATAGTGCTACTTCCTCCAGAAGGGAAGAAATCCTTGGACTCAAATAGGAGACAATACATCTTAAGGATTTGTATTCTACTGCAATTTTTTTTTTAAGTAGGCAATGCCAATAATCACGAGTTGAAGATGTGCCATACTTGGGCATATGTTAATGCACAAATTTCATGTGACAGTGACTCAGACTGAAGGGTAGATCAGAGGAATTTCTCTCTTTCTGTCTACATAACCTGCACTTCAAAGTAACTCGCTCTATGTGAAGTTCTTTGAGACACAAGTTGCTATAAAAGGCTTTCTTTCATTTTTAAAAAATCTGATATTTAGAAATGCTCCATCTAGATTTTTTTTAAATACTAGTACTGCCAATCATTTCTGCTTTGCAAATGTATTTTTTGTATTTAAAACACAAAATATCAAGCAAACTATGTTGTATTTAGTAACCTTTTCATTTGGCTTGGCTCTTTCATTCAGTCAGTTGTTGAAATTTCCACAAATACTGCAGAACTTTATCGTTCATTCCATGATGATGTCTCATCAAAGCCGTAGAAAAATCTTTGCAAAATAGGGATAATAGGGTAGAAATTTGGGCCTGCACAAAGGGTATGTTCCATGTGCCTGATGGTGAGGCCCAAAGTGTCCCCGATTATTGGTCCTTTGGCCTCGTTTCAATGGAGCCGTGCAGAGCTGCCGGCAAATAGTCAATGAAGCACAGGGCCCTAACTTACATAGTGTTCTTGGCTTTGAACGTGGTTAATTTTTTAACAAATTTAAACGTTACCTCGTATACTATAATTTTTCCGATTTTATAAGTAAAAATGTTTGGTTAGGAGTATGAATTCTGTGAAATATTTAATTAATTTTTAAAAGTTGTATGTGTTGTATCAAATTTAATACCAAGCCATAACCACTTCCACATCTACTGTCATCTAATTCTGTACAGATAATGAAATCAAATTCTTGTCACTTAAAGGGCCCAAGTTTCCACACGATAAAAAACGGGCGCCCCTCCGAGCTGGGCGCCCGTTCTTCGCGCCGGAAAAAAACCGCACGATTCTGGAGCGCCCTGCAGCTCCATGTCTGCTTGGCGCGGCGCCCAGGGGGGCGGAGCCTACCACTCGCGCCGATTTTGTAAATGGGAGGGGGCAGGTACCATTTAAATTAGTTTTTTTCCTGCCGGCAACCATGCGCGTGCGCGTTGGAGCGTTCGCACATGCGCAGTGTGAAGATAACATTGGCATTCGGCCATTTTTGTAGTTCTTTGTAGCTGTTTAATTTTTGAACATTTTTTAATAAAAGCACATTGCCATCAGCACATCAGCACTGAGGCTTCTTGCAGCAGTGAGAAGGCTGCAGAAAGTTGAGGCAGCTGTTCCTCCCGCGCGGGAACGGCTTCCTCCCCCCCCCCCCCCGCGGGAACAAACGGCTGCCTCAACTTGTGAGGCTTCCTGCAGCATTCTCCCTGGCTGAAGCACTTTCACACAGGTAGGAAGATGGTTTATTTAATCTTTTCTTTGCTTATAAATTTTTATTCGGGTTGGATTTATTTGTATAAGTATAAATAAGGATTTATTATAGAATTTAATGACTTCCCTTCCCCCCCCTCCCCCCCACCTCGTTCTGGACGCCTAATTTGTAACCTGCGCCTGATTTTTTAATGTGTAGTAGACAAGGTTTTTTCAGTTCTACAAAAATCTTCACTTGCTCCATTCTAAGTTAGTTTGGAGTACGTTTTCACTGTGGAAACTTTCAAATCAGGCGTCAGTGGCCGGACACGCCCCCTTTTGAAGAAAAAAATTCTGTTCCAAAGTGAAACTGTTCTAACTGTGACTAGAACTGCAGAAAAAAAAATGTGGAGAATTGCGATTTCTAAGATAGTCCATTCTCCACCAGTTGCTCCTAAAAATCAGGCGCAAATCATGTGGAAACTTGGGCCCAATAAGCTACTTATTTGGGTCCTCAACCAATTATTGGCCAATTTCTAAAACAAAGAAGGAAACTCATCATCCATGGTGAAAATAGTTAAATAAGGATCTGGAATGTGGTGATCCATGTGCACTTGCTATGGGCACTTTCACTTTAGGGTCCTGGTTCTGCAATTAGCCTGAATAGCAGAGCTAATACATACAACATACATTTGTGAAATCCACCTGATTACAAGTACCAATATTTTCCGAACAAATGCCACTTGTGGGTTTTTAAACCAACATTAAAACAGTGTTTTAAAACTGTTCAAAGATACTTTTTTGGTTGTAAAGCGCTTAAGGACGTCATGAGGTTGTAAAAGTTATTTTTTTTTTAAATAAAAGCACTGGTGGCACAGTTTGAGACAACTACAGACATACTCAGTCACCAAATGAACAAAATGTTGAGATTAGGACTGAAGACACAACAGAACAGGAGATTACCATGCAAATTTATCATTTTAGGATTTGTGTCACTGAATATAGATAATGTATCCTGGAAGTGGGAGATCCGGTAATTCATGATTTTATTTAATGACAGCACTCAAATTGGGGTGGGGAGAAGGGGAGAAGAATTTACAATTTTATTTTAGCATGACATTAGTTATGAAGTAAAGACTGAAGCTTCTTTTCACTAGTACACTACAGTCTCCTGATCCCCTTACAACTATGTACTGGACAAAAGGAAGACCCTCAGCCAATCCCTACTAGACAATACACCACAACACCCCCTCACCCACCATCATCAAACTGAAAAACAAGCCAACCATGGTTTCACACACAGCACTCTACACGCACCATGAATTATGCAGATCAGGAGCCCAAATGCTTCACATTCAATTAAAACAGATACAATTACCCAATTTATCCTTAGTTCAAATATACATCTTGTATAGATGTTTAAAAGCATAGCTGAAAACTTTAATATAATTCATAATTGCTCAATTACTTAAATTTTGCAATAGAATCTAATTTCTTAAAAACAGGAACTTTATGTAGTCCAGTCAGCAAAAAATAACTTAAAAAAATTATTTATTGGATTTGAGCCAAAGAGGATGTCCATTACCACAGATGAAAAATATTAAGATTGTAGATGCAGGAGACGCAGTCATTGTTTATTTGAGTCATGGACAATATTTGTAACTAATTTGGTGGAATGAAAATGAATCTCTCCTGTGTATATTAAAGTCCAATGTGAAACAAGGTTCCAGTCTCAATCCTGTTCCTAATGAACTAAAAATGTGAAATAAAAATACTCCGTTCCTGGATATTTGGTACTTCCATAACTATTTAGGGGTAAATTAAACCTTTTGCTTAATTTATGAATACCAGAGTTAGAATCTCAATGTGATAAACGAATACGGTGAATCAAAATTGTTACCAATAAGCTTTCCGTAACCAAGCCTTTAAGGGTAAATGTTTGCCATCATTTGATTGGGCAACTAATAGTCAGTCCTTTCTTGCACTTGAGGCAGAGATGATGGTCTGGGTCTTAAGGATAATCTTGTGTTCTCTGGTGAAGTACAGCATATGGCAGTGAAAGGGCAGCTATCTGGGTTTAGATCACTGATGTTGACTAGCTGTTTTTTTTTAAGTTTGGACCGGAAACTGTCTGTATAATGGTTTTTTTATTCATTCATGGGATGTGGGCGTTGTTGGCAATGCCAGCATTTATTGTCCATCCCAAATTGCCCTCCAAGAAGATGGTGGTGAAGCGTCGCCTTGTTGATTCCATTAAAACTTGAACAGTTCTATAATTTCTGACCACCAAAAGATAATATAGGACATGTAGGTCTGAATGGGATGTGGAATACAGGGTTATGACAGACTATTTGGTTTACTTTCCAATGATCTTTGAATATACCCGGAACATGCTCCATATAATGCTGCTAAATACTGATGGATAAAATTTCCCATTACACCCAGTAGGTGGGTCTAACATACTCCTTTCCTTCTAGTAGAACTGGATTGTTGCTGATGGACTTTTCTAACCTGCCTTTGATCCCAGCACAAAACTATAGACTCCACTTCAATATGATTATAATGTTTGTTTGGGCCATTGTTCAGTTTTTGCTTACATTAAAGGCAGGGAGGTTCTTCATTGGCATTATCTCACTTGTTAAGAACATAAGAAATAGGAGCCTCTCGAGTCTGCTCCGCCATTCAATAAGATTATGGCTGATCTGATCTTGGCCTCAACTCCACTTTCCTGCCTGTTCCCCATAAATAAGAACATATGTTGCTCTTTCTTTACATGTAGGAGCAGATGTACATTTTTGATCCTCATCGGATTCTTTTTTTAAAAAAAATAAATCCAAACTTGTTTTTAGCCATATATACAATTTTGAGCCTTTACTTATTCTTTTCCAAAATTATTGACGGAATACACAAACACGAATACAGTGGTTTAGCAGCAGACACCGAGCATCCACTGTGCCTCATTCAGCAGTGGGAAAGATTTTCAGCAGAAACGTAAAAAATCCACGCAATGTAGTGTGCAAAGTGCATCTATGATTTCATCATGCAAAAGATTACAATCCTCCGTGTGTCTTTGTGACACTAAGTGGAGGCCACACAGGAAGGAAAGAGAGCCTCAGATTATTCTCATGCACCCAACAGCTGAAGCCAAAGCAGCATTGTCAGAGGCCCAAGAACAGGCTACTTGCCTCCTCAGTTTGGAAAGTTCTGTGGTTTGGAGAGAAAATAAAATACCTTTTTGTATATTGTTATACTTTATAAACCGACATTAAAATTGCACAATATAAACTCAGACATTTATAAAAGACAAAAACTGACTTTTCATTTTGTATATCTTCGAGACGCCACAATGGGCCCAAGTTTCCACACGATAAAAAACGGGCGCCCCGTTTTTCGCGCCTAAAACGGCGCCTAAAAAAAACCTCCCGATTCTGGAGCGTTCTGCAGCTCCTTGTCTGCCTGGCGCGGCGCCCAGGGGGGCAGAGCCTACACTCGCGGCGATTTTGTAAGTGGGAGGGGGCGGGTACTATTTAAATTAGTTTTTTTCCTGCCGGCAACGCTGCGCGTGCGCGTTGGAGCGTTCGCGCAGTGTGAAAAAAACATTGGCATTCGGCCATTTTTGTAGTTCTTTGTAGCTGTTTAATTTTTGAAAATTTTTTAATAAAAGCACATTGCCATCAGCACTTGCAGCCTTCTCACTGTCTCCTCCCCCCTCCCCCGCGGAAACGAAACGGCTGTTCCCTTCCCCCCCCTCCCCTCCGCGGGAACGAAACTGCTGTTCCCTTCCCGCCCTCCCGCGGGAACGAACGCCTGCAGCATTCTCCGTGCCTGAAGCACTTTCACACAGGTAGGAAGATGGTTTATTTAATCTTTTCGTTGCTTATAAATGTTTATTCAGGTTGGATTTATTCGTATAATATTTGTAGAAGTATAAATAAGGATTTATTGTAGAATTTAATTAGTTCCCTTCCCCCCCCCCCCCCCCCCACCACCTCGTTCTGGACGCCTAATTTGTAACCTGCGCCTGATTTTTTAATGTGTAGAACAGGTTTTTTCAGTTCTACAAAAATCTTCACTTGCTCCATTCTAAGTTAGTTTGGAGTACGTTTTCACTGTGGAAACTTTGAAATCAGGCGTCAGTGGCCGGACACGCCCCCTTTTGAAGAAAAAATTCTGTTCCAAAGTAGAACTGTTCTACCTGACTAGAACTGCAGAAAAAAAAATGTGATTTCTAAGATAGTCCGTTCTCCACCAGTTGTTCCTAAAAATCAGGCGCAAATCATGTGGAAACTTGGGCCCATTGTGTCTACCTGAAAACTGAAAGAAAGACTTTCATTTATATAGTGCCGTTTACAACCTTGGGACATCCCAAAGTGCTTTGAACCAATGAAATACTTTTGAAGTGTAGTCACAGTTGTAATGTAGGAAATGCAGCAGCCAACAACAAGCTCCCACAAACAGCAGTGTGATAATGACCACGTAATCTGTTTGTGATGTTGGTTGAAAGAAGAAAGAAAGACTTGCATTTATATAGCGTCTTTCACGACTACCAGACGTCTCAAAGCGCTTTACGGCCAATGAAGTACTTTTGGAGTGTAGTCACTGTTGTAATGTGGGAAACATGGTTGTGGGATACATATTGGCCAGATACCAGGGAGGAATCTCCTGCTCTTCTATATAGAAGCTATGTAAAGCCCAAGCAACACTTTACGTAAGATTTTTTTTACCTACACCCAAATGAAGTTTCTAAATCCCAAGTTCAAAAGGAAATTGGAAATCTTCACAGGGACACAATCCAGTTCTACAGGAGAGAAAGGCTCAAAGTACATCATCAGAGCGTGTTCAATCCAAATTGCCAAAATGGGGAATTTTATCATTGAGCAGGCAGGACAACTGTAGCACCAATCTACCAGCTTCAGGCGTAAACAACACCCACACCAGTCACTGGAAGGTCTCCGAGATTGTGGCCCGGGGATATTATATTTAAAACATATGGGGTTGTTTTGTATTAAAACTAGTTGAGTTCTTTTAGCTTCTGTCGTTACCATAAAGGGAAAAGAATGTAGTCAACTCGGCCACTGCAACCTGAAAGTGTGTGAACAGCTATAATTATATATGTATGAATAAATACTCAAGTACTTTAATGGCTTCATCTGAAAGAGGAATTACAAACACTTTGAGTAGCAGAGTGAAATAAATTAGGTGGTCTTCCAATATCTCAATTGTCAGGCAAGATATAGTTGTGTCACAGCAAACTTAAAAACACATTTTCATAAAGTGAGCATTAAATATGTAGTGCTTGGGGATTACAGCAAGAAAACATTTTTATTAAGGGAAGAAGAATACAATTTTTCAATAATGCAGAACATGGAGATACGGTTTACTTTCAGATATTGCAGGAAAACTACTTTGGGAACGTGACGTTGTCTAAACCCATATGAATTTGTTTGCATATCTGTATATTTCAAAATTTTGTTAAATTTTGTAACGGTCGAGCAAAGATGGTATGTTCTTTCTAATGGAATTTGTGTAAATCTGAAATGTTTTGAATTCTTAAATAATTTTCTTGGTAACTCCCCTTCAAAAAAATGGAAGAACCAATCCAGGTTCCAAAATATACCAGGAATGGTACCTAATTGATAACATAAAATAGCTTCCAAACATTCCAATCCACAGAATAAAACAAAGTTCAGAGCCGATATTTTCCATTTACTTCTCTACTTTGCAGAACAGATGCTGGACTCTCACTTAGAATTGGACAAATCTGGCATCTATGTTGTAAACTGTGCAAATATGTGGCTCCAGTCTCACACTTGCTGCCATCTGAAGTGACCTAGCAAGAAACTCGTATCAAACTATTTGCAGCAGTTCAAGAAGAAAGCTCACCATCGCCTTCTCAGCACAGCTAGGGATGGGCAATAAATATTGGCCTTACCAACGATACCCACATCCCTAGATTTTTTTTTTTAAATCAAGGCTCTATTATTATAGTAGTTTTTCCTTGCTTTTATGTTCTATACCTCTTGAGCCCATCCTCTCATTGGCTGTTTGAACCTGGGATTTAGTTTTGATGACTTAAGTAGCTAGACCCCAAAATCCCTTTCTTTATCTATCCCTCTCCCCACATGTACCCCCATCTGGCATTCTTGCATACAAAGTGTACAAGTTCACATTTTGTTTGGATCAGGCTTGAAGGGCTGTATGGCCTACTCCTGCTCCTATTTCTTATGTTCTTGTATGTTACATTAAATTGCATCTGCTGTTCTGCCTACATACTTTGGGCCCAAGTTTCCACATGATTTGCGCCTGATTTTTAGGAGCAACTGGTGGAGAACGGTCTATCTTAGAAATCGCAATTCTCCACATTTTTTTTTCTGCAGTTCTAGTCAGGTAGAACGGTTCTACTTTAGAACAGAATTTTTTCTTCAAAAGGGGGCGTGTCCAGCCACTGACGCCTGATTTCAAAGTTTCCACAGTGAAAATGTACTCCAAACTAAAGTAGAATGGAGCAAGTGAAGATTTTTGTAGAACTGAAAAAACCTGTTCTACACATTTAAAAAATCAGGCGCAGGTTACAAATTAGGCATTCAGAACAAGGTGGGGGGGGGGGAAGGGAACTAATTAAATTCTACAATCAATCCTTATTTATACTTGTACAAATATTATACAAATAAATCCAACCTGAATAAACATTTATAAGCAAAGAAAAGATTAAATAAACCATCTTCCTACCTGTGTGAAAGTGCTTCAGCCATCGTTCGAAGGAAACCGCCGTTTGTTGCCGCGCAGGGGAGGGAGGGGAAGGAGACAGCGGCTTGTTGCCGCACAGGGGAGGGAGGGGAAAGAGACAGCGGCTTGTTGCCGCGCAGGGGAGGGAGGGGAAGGAGACAGTAGCTTGTTGCCGCGGAGGGGAGGGAGGGGAAGGAGACAGTGAGAAGGGAAGCCTCAGTGCTGATGTGCTGATGGCAATGTGGTTTTATTAAAAAATTTTCAAAAATTAAACAGCTACAAAGAACTACAAAAATGGCCGAGTGCCAATGTTTTTTTTCACACTGAGCATGCGTGAACGCTCCAACGCGCACGCGCAGCGTTGCCGGCAGGAAAAAAACTAATTTAAATAGTACCCGCCCCCTCCCACTTACAAAATCGGCACGAGTGTAGGCTCCGCCCCTCTGGGCGCCGCGCCAAACAGACAAGGAGCTGCAGAGCGCTCGAGAATAGTGCGTTTTTTTTCTGGCGCCGTTTTAGGCGCTGGGCGCCCGTTTTTTATCGTGTGGAAACTTGGGCCCTTTATCTTATTTCTTTTTGCGATTTACTATACTTCGTAGCTCAGTATGATCTGTAAAATTGGATACAATCTCCTCTCTGTCCAAACCCTGGTTATTTGTTTATTTATGTGTATGTTACCTCCAGCTTGTTTTTTATTGACATTTCTTAAAGTGGTCTCCCAGCCCCAATCACTAGCAGACATTATAGATATCTCAATATCTGCCAATTCAAGAACGTCCTCTTTATCCCAAAATGTTCTCTAAATCTCTCCCTACCTTTCCACCAGTATTCTAACTGTCCCACAAGGTTGCCACCATGTCCATGCAACTCTTTTATCCAGCAACATCTTGTGTGGAACCTCACCAAGCACTTTCTAAAAATCTATGTTTATGACCTCTCTTAATTCTTGTCTATCTGCCACCTCAGTGACTGGCACATTAGATTAGTGAGATATAACCTTTCAAAGCACCTGATCATTCTAATCCTTCTTCCTAGCTGCTTTTCAGCTGTATGGGAACTGCCTGAAAAAAGGAAAATAAAGCTAGGGGAAAACGACAGCACACCAAGTTAGGTACAAGTGCATGCGTCTTCTCCCAATCTGCAGTGCCTGAAACTTTCACCGGTATCAGTGGGATGGCTTTACAAACTGGAAGGAATGTAGACCTCCACAGGAATCCTTGCTTTCATGTCTACTACACTAATGAGGTATTCCTGAAAGAGCTTTCACTGTTGAGAAAAGTAGTGGCTTCCGATAATGAGTTCATGACCTTGCATTGCTTGATGCTGGTGAAATTACAGAAGTCTATAATTTAAACAAAGGCCAGGTAGCGGTTTCACGGGTAGCCAGCGAAGTGGTGCAGTCATCTGGTGTAGAATCACTGCTCTGAGCGAATGGAAAACATTAAGTTGAAACAGTAAAAATGAATCAGTGCTTAGAACAAAATATTGGAGTGTTACAGTGCACTAAATGCATGTTAGACCATGGCCTTCCCTTGTCACTAATACTTTTTATCATGAGATTTAGCAATAATGTGTGCCCTGGAATTGTACTGGTATACTTGAAACTAAAATATAATAATGCATTTCTAAGTAATGATGTAACTAAGCGGATTTAATGGTGTTGTACAAGAGGAACATTCTTCTGATTGTGATCTTTTTCTCTGACAGTGTTATTCCACTCTTAAAGCAATCCATTGGGATTTTAATGCAGCGCACCCCTCCATCGTTGGATCAGATGCTGCCCCAGTGCTACCAGCGGGTACGTGGAATGGATGTTTTATAAAAACACCTAGAGTGCACTTAATATTTCACTGAACTAGAACTCTCAATCTGTCTCATTTGCTCTTCAAGGTTCAACACTTGCAAGGAGTTTACAATATAATTGATCCCCACTTCTGGACCTTGTGTAGTGAAGTTTACATCGGCACAGTAAAGCTTCTGGTAGCCCCTGATGCAGATGCACGATGGATTTTGAGTCAAACACACAACATTTTCACTCAGGTATTTCAAGAGAAAGTTTATGCTGTTTTATCATTAATGTTTCTCTTTGCCTATATGCCAGTGACTTTTTAAGAATTACTTAGCGGCATGATAACGTCAAGCTCCAGGCACTCATCAAACCTAAACTCTTCGGTGTTTAGGAAATGCTTCTCGCTGGCATTGTAAACAAGATTGTCATTTTAGTGTCTAAGCAAATGTATATTAAATGTGGAAGAGTTTGCTTGGTGTCTCTGGCAGACTAATATAAATTCACCTGATTGAGTGTTCACAGAAACTCAAAGGAAGCAGCCATCCTGTATCCAATACAAATGAATGCTGAGTGATGATATACTGGAGAATGAGCTTGCTGTTTGGATTTGACACATCTTTAATGAGTCAGTTATATAAATCAACAATATCTTGGTGTATTTTTTGCAAACTGAAAAAAAAAATGCTTTTTTCATTCAGCTGCATCGTCCAGCTGGGTGGGACTGCACTCACTTGGTTCCATTCTTATCTATCTAATCGTAGCCAGAGAATCACCTGCAACTGCTGCTCTTCGCGTTCCCTCATTGTTACTTCTGGTGTCCCCCAAGGATCTATCCTTGGTCCCCTCCTATTTCTCATCTACATGCTGCTTCTTGGCAACATCATCCGAACATACAGCGTCAGTTTCCACATGTATGCTGACGACTCCCAGCTCTAGCTCATGGTCTCTAAATTGTCAGATTGCTTGTCCGACATCCAGTTCTGGATGAGCAGAAATTTTTTCCAATTAAATATCGGGAAGACAGAAGCCATTGTTTTCGGTTCCTGCCACAAACTCCATTCCCTAGCCACTGACTCCATCCCTCTCCCTAACATCTGTCTGAGGTTGAACCATTCTGTTCAAATATGAACCTGAAATGAGCTTCTGACCACGTATCGCAGCATAACTAACACCACCTATTTCCACCTCCGTAACATCGCAAGTCTCCGCCCTTGCCTCAACTCATCCGCTGCTGAAATGCTCATCCTTTGCTACCTCTAGACTTGACTATTCCAACGGACCCCTGGCTGACCTCCCACATTCTACCTACGTAAAGTTGAGGTCATCCAAAACTTGGCTGCCTGTGTCCTAACAAGTCCTGCTACCCATCACCCCTCTGCTCGCTGACCTACATTGGCTCCCATTTAAACAACGCCTCGATTTCAAAATTCTCATCCTTGTTTTCAAATCCCTCCATGGCCTCGCCCCTCCCTATCTCTCTAATCTCCTCCAGCCCCACAACCCCCTGAGATATCTGCTCTCCTCTAATGCTGCCTAGGTCCTGAGCTCTGGAATTCCCTGCCTAAACCTCTCCGCTTCTTTACCTTTCCTCCTTTAAGACGCTCCTTTAAAAGCAGCTACTTTGACCAAGCTTTTGGTCACCTGCCCTAATAAAATACTGTGGATGCTGAAATCTGAAATAAAAACAGAAAATGCTGGAAAAACTCAGCAGGTCGGGCAGCATCTGTGGAAAGAGAAACAGAGTTAACCTGTGAGTATCACAGGAGATCAACCTTCCAAAGGGTCATTGACCTGAAACGTTAACTGATGTGTTTGAGGGCAGTCTCACAAGCACTATGCACAGTGAAAGAAAGAATTGCCGATTCCTCATGTTTGGTATGCTGCTGAGAGTTTGGCCCATTCTATTCCTGAGGTAAAGTGGAAATGCATATTGGGTACTGGTATTGGTTCAGTTTTTTGGAAGTGCTGTTTTTGTTTTTACAATTTTGATTAGTTGTGTATATGAAAAAGGATAGGAAAAGACCAACTGGTCCCAACACAACATGATGCAATCTACACACACCATCAATCTATCCCCCTGGTTATGCAAAGATTCTAATGGATTTATTATTTTAAAGACCTCAATCATATTCCAATCAAAGTCTATGTTTCTTCCTAAGCCTGTCCTGATAAAGAATGGCTTTTAAATTGAGTATCAGTTGAGTGGCTCTCCTCTGGACCGTTTTCTATAGCCTCGAGATCCCTGGCGACGTAAATGCAACCAATTTGTTATCGAACTAAAATCTGCTCACCAATTCCATAAGATGCAACATTACTTAGCAGTCTTTTGTGCAGCACTTTATCAAAGACTCTTTGACAATCAACTTGCGCAGTACATACCAAACTTCCTTCATTCACCAACTTTGTAACCTTTTCAAAGAAAAATTCAGTCAAGTCCATGAGATAGGGCCTCCTTTTCCAGAAGCCATACTGGTATTCCCTAATAACTTCTGCTCTTTCTAAATGATCATACAATGCATTTCTAACAATTCCTTCTAGCAACTTGCCTATAACTGAAGTTAAACTAATGAGCTTATAATTACCTAGTTCTGATTTAGTGCCCTTTTTAAATAGAGGCACCACACAGTCCTCCCTCTCTAGTCCATGCAAACAATCACAGACGTCAGTGAGCTGTTAAATATAGAAGCCACTGGCTCTCAGCACAGTCCCCATTTCTTTTAGGAGCCCAAGATAAATACCATGAAGGACCAACTGCCTGATTTGCTTTAATACCCCTAATTCTAGCTAGGGTTATTTCTGCGTCTACTTCTACATATTACATTTTAGCTTCATTTCTGTGTAACAGTACTAGTAACTGAGCATAATTTTCAGTAGTGAAGAACAATGCAAAGTACCCATTTAAAACCTCGGCCATATCTTTAGCTCCACTGAAAGCTGCCCTACAACATCCCTCAATAGCTCTATACAGTCAGTCCTTGACAGCTCTCTGACTCCTAACATAGCTAAAAGTTCTTACTATCACTACTACATCTATTCACTAACATCATTTCCTTTGCTCCTTAGCCAATTTAATACTTATCCCTATTCTTTTCAGCGTAGCTTACCTTGCGCATATAGCTTCTTTAGGCATACTAATGGTTTTTAAAGTACTTCATGTTTCAACTGTGCTGCAATTATTCCTGTCTAATAGGATCCCCCACTCAACCTTACTCAAGTCCACTGTCTTTTTTTGTAAATTTGGTCCTCTTCCAATCTGGCACAAGCATTACATTTTCAACAGCATTGGCTTGACTGATCAAGTTAAAACTTAATGATCTGATCAGCAGAAATCCGAAAACAAATAGGAACTTGATTTATATAGATCAATCTTTAATATGATTTGTGTGATTTTTTTTTTTACTTTCTTTCCTTCCTGGATTCTGTGCATTATTTTCCAATGGCGCGTGTGGTTCCAGCCTCCTTCTGCGCTGCCCTTTTGTTGGCCGGTAGGTAGTGCATAAGGAGCCTCTTTAGTGCCATCCTCCACTTGGTATCTTCCCTGGTGGCATGGCTGTTACTGTGAGTTTACTGAGTTTAAAAAAATTGCAGAGGCAAGTGCATAGAACCATGTTGCTGCAAAGGTTTCTGAAAAAATACGTACAAAGCCAACATGACGTAGTATAATATTTAACATAAACATCTACATTCACAAAACTTGGTTATTAAACTTATTTTTATAAAGTTTATATTTTTGGTTAATTAAAAAAGAAAATTGATTTTATTTTTTGATAAAGAAATATTGGTGGGGAATGAAACACATTCCTACTTCACTTCAATGGGTGAATAAATAAACTAATTATTATTTTGTCCCTTTTATTCGCAGGCAGGAGTAAGACAACTTTATGTCCAGATAGACTTTGCAGCTATGTAAAGATGTCTACATACACAGGTCCAAACCCTTGGTGCTGGGATCAGAAAATAGATTTAACTGCTGTCGGGTCATTGGATTGAAACATCACCACTATACAGTGAGCATGAGTGTGGACCGAGCACTATTTATTTTCATCTGTGGAAGGCATTTCCCGATTGAGTCAAGGAATAGTGAAGTAATCTTCATAACCAGTACCTGCTAGATCTGGAGCCACCTTTTATATCTAGACCTAAAGTGTCTTATTTCATCTTGACTTTATCAAGGATTATAACTGAGCTGGTGTTCTGTTGTATGTTGAGCCAAAAATTGTGGTGTTGTAATCCTACATCTTATTTGACAAATGTGTTTCCACAGTTCAATTCTATTCCTGTTTTTGTAAATATTGTTGTCCTGGCTATCATTCTGCTATGTGTTTTTTTTTCCTAATTAGTTGTACTCTATACAGGTTGAATGAAATGAACCATATTCAGTTTCTGAAGTGCCTTTTTACAGTGGACAAGAACTAATATTTGGAGGATAGAAAGTGGATACTGGACACATTGGGACAAGTTTTATAATCATTGGCCAGTAGTGTACATCATGGCGATCAGCATGGTTCCAATGGATTTTAATAGATTTTTTATGGGGGGGTGGTAGGTTGGAGAACTTACCCTTTTTGTAGTAGTGTAGGATACAGATCAATAGTTTATTCTCAACACAGTCCTTTGTCATGCTGTCCATTATTTGCTGCTGGATATAAAGAAATTCCACCTGCATCAAGACAATTTTGCACAGAGGTGACTATTGAGTATTCCTCCTGGATTGGGCTGGGGGTGAAATCAGACAGTGCAGCTGAGGATCCACGCAAAGTTTGGGCAGCCAGACATGTCTTTCATCAGAAAACACATTCTATCATAAAATGTTAACAGTGATTTTTTTTTTAATTATACAGAGTCCTGACTCCTACTTTGGCACTGGTTGTTTGCAGGTGATCTGATCTTTTTATAAGTGAAATTCAGTGAAGCTACAGATTTAAACACTGAAAATAGACTTTATTCATTGCTTATACAAAGGCAAAATGCTGCAAATCTGAAATATAAACAGAAAATGCTGGAAATACTCAGCAGGTCAGGCAGCATCTGTGGAGAGAGAAACAGAGTTAACATTGCAGGTCGATGACCCTTCATCAGAACTGAAAAAAAACTGCAGCCTGGTCTGCTGAGTATTTCCAGCTTTTTCTGTTATATTTATAAATTGCTTATCTAGTCATATCGGGTTCAAAGAGATGTCAGTAGTTTACCAGAAGGAATGGACTTGTTGTGAGTTGACTAGTTTAGCAAGTGGTTTCTCAGTAATATTAGTGTTGGTCTAGTTTAAACGGGTGTTATACTCCAACCAAATCCACCTTTTTCAATATTGAACTAGTGACTGAGTAATCTGATTTATTTTCTTCATTAAATTGTTACATTAATGAGGCTGCAGGAAAATTGATTCTGATGGAACTTAACACAGAGTTCATTAAGTGGCAGGGTAATAATGAGAGGATTAACAAATAATCGGTGACCTGTGGTACATCAGGAGAAATTGGCCAGTCATTTTGCCTGTGCATCATTGGCTAGGATTAAGGCAAAATTCCACTAGTGTCTGTGATAGGATTTGGTGCAAAGCAAAAGACTACAGTGTGATTGCATTTTAGAAAATAGACAAAGATTTTATTTTGTTTTAGCTGTTTCAACAGTGAACAAAATCTACTATTGTAAATTATTGGAATTCATCCAGCAATTAATGTTTGTTGTTTAAATCAGCTGCATAGGGAAATGAATCGGGAATATAATACAGTATCTTGCAATGGTTGCCAAACTGCATTGTCCAAAGCAAATGTTTACAGCTTGGAAACCTTAGTATGATTGAAATGTTTACACACACACACAAGCTCTAATTGGACACCGTCTGTCTGTGCAGGATAAAATGATGGTGCTGCACAGACTTACCCTTCTCCTTCCCCCTCCCCGGAAGCTGTCTGTAAAACAATTATGTGGTTTGCTCAAGTTCAGGTCATTCCAGGTCTGTATCGCACAATTCACAAGCTATAAGTTAACTTTCCAGCACTTGTAGACAAAATGTGTGAGTAACTCATATACAGGGCGAGTTTAACTGATAAACTTCAATAAATACTTGTGCATCAAAGCAGAAGTATTTATATTGTGTTGGTAGGGAATTATTGCTGTTCTCTTTAAATGGAATAGTCACTCTGTTGGCTGTGTAATGCATTGCTGCTTCTGGGAACATTTTCAACATTAAATCAAAGGGGTTCTTTGTTCTGTACTAAGCATTTGCCTCTACCTAGGAATTAATTGGGCATTTGAGGAGAGTATTTTGTTTAAAAAAAATACGGTTGTCAGACTGTAGAGGTCTTTTCTGTTCAAAGCCACTGAACTGAGCTTTCTGAAATTCCCCTTGTGGGTCTTGAGCTGTTTAGTAGTTTTTCTGGTTGATTTATAAATCATTCTAATAAATCTCTTGAGGAGATCCTTTAAAAAGAGAACTCAGTACAGTATTTTTAATATTTAAAAACAGACTTGTAAACATCACCAAAGCAATTTGAAGTATGCACAACTATGAAGAAGTGAAGCCTCTACAGTAAATTGTCTTATCAAATGACTTGTCTAACTTACAGAAATATGCATATTAAATATTTTGACAACAACTACAGCATTTTGTGCAAGTTTTTTTAAAATGTTAATTTTAATTGTTGCAGGAATAACTGACAGAAACAAGCTCCTTCGGATTTAATGCTATGTAATGGGACACTGCTCCCTATTACTTTCTCTCCTCACGTGTACTTTCTTTTAAACCCTGAGATCACTAATCTTAACATTGGCATGTTAGAGTGAACAATAACTTGCAAACCAATTTGTAAACTCGGTAACTTCAGCAGATTGTAACTAAGCTCCGTAAATCTTTTCATAAACATGCAAGTTCTTTCCAAAAAGATCTATGCACATCTCTTCAAGATCTGTAAAACAAAATGCCCTATCTCAACGTTAAAAATGAACTGCTTATTTAAAAGACACATGTCTTACTACTGGCCACTGTACCTGGACTGAGACAGTAACTAACCCTCAATGGAAAGATGAACAATGGAAAAGAAATTGAAGGTGCAATTTGTAGATAATGTAGAGAAGTGTGAATTAGCAGTTATAACTTAATTATCCAACAATAGACTTGGATAGGGAAATTATGTTGAAAAGTTTTTTTTGCAGCATGTTCAGGGGTGTTTTTTAATTTACTATGGGCCCAAGTTTCGAGCCGCGCCTAGAACGGCGCAGTCCCGACCTGGACGCCCGTTTTTCGCGCCACAAAGTGCGCCTAAAAAAAAAACTCCATATTCTCCACCTCCCTGCATGTCCTCTGGCCCTCGGCGCGGCGCAGCGCAGCAGGAGCTGTAGGGGGTGGAGCCAGGTCCCTGCGCCGAAAACAGTGCCGGGACCTCTGCACATGCGCGCTACAGTGCGCACGCAAGTGCAGTAGCTCCAGGCGCCCGAAACTGTGTGGGAGGGGCCCGAAGCACGCAGGCCCTAGCCCTGGCCGAATGGCCTCACTGGGGCTACGTGAATAAGGCTCCTCCCACGGCCAGCTCCTGCTTCCTCCTGACCGGACCCGACACCCGCTCCCCCCGCCCCCGGACCGGACCCGACACCCGGACCGGACCCAACACCCGCTCCCCCCCCCCCCTCCCCCCCCCCCCCCCCCGGACCCGACACCCGGCCCCCGGACCGGACCCAACACCCGCTCCACCACCCCCCACCCCGCCTCCGGACCGGACCCGACACCTGCTCCCCCACCCCCCGCCCCCAGACTGGATCCGACCTGACCTCCCTCCCCCTGACCTGACTCCCTCCCTCCGAACCGAACCGACCCTACCTGTAAATCTGGTGCTGGGGAACGGGCCCTGCCCGATGTCTTGGGCCCGGCCCGTTCAGACTTCCTCCCCCTTCTCCTTTCCCCCCCCCCCCCCCCAATCTCCTTCTTCCCCCCTCCCAATCTCCTTCTTCCCCCCCCCCCCAATCTCCTTCTTCCCCCCCCCCAATCTCCTTCTTCCTTCCCCCCCCCCAATCTCCTTCTTCCCCCCCCCCCCCAATCTCCTTCTTCCCCCCCCCCAATCTCCTTCTTCCCCCCCCCCAATCTCCTTCTTCCCCCCCCCCCAATCTCCTTCTTCCCCCCCCCCAATCTCCTTCTTTCCCCCCCCCCAATCTCCTTCTTCCCCCCCCCCCCAATCTCCTTCTTCCCCCCCCCCCAATCTCCTTCTTCCCCCCCCCCAATCTCCTTCTTCCCCCCCCCCAATCTCCTTCTTCCCCCCCCCCCAATCTCCTTCTTCCCCCCCCCCAATCTCCTTCTCCCCCCACCCCCCCAATCTCCTTCTCCCCCCCCCAATCTCCTTCTCCCCCCCCCCAATCTCCTTCTCCCCCCCCCCTCAATCTCCTTCTCCCCCCCCCAATCTCCTTCTCCCCCCCCCCCAATCTCCTTCTTCCCCACCCCCCAATCTCCTTCTTCCCCCCCCCCAATCTCCTTCTTCCCCCCCCCCCCCAATCTCCTTCCTCCCACCCCCCCAATCTCCTTCTTCCCACCCCCCCCAATCTCCTTCTTCCCCCCCCCAATCTCCTCCTTCCCCCCCCCAATCTCCTTCTTCCCCCCCCCCCAATCTCCTTCTTCCCCCCCCCCAATCTCCTTCTTCCCCCCCCCCAATCTCCTTCTTCCCCCCCCTCCCCCCAATCTCCTTCCCCTCCCCCCCCAATCTCCTTCTTCCCCCCCCCCCCCAACTCCTTCTTCCCCCCCCCCAATCTCCTCTTCCTTCCCCCCCAATCTCCTTCTTCCCCCCCCAATCTCCTTCTTCCCCCCCCCAATCTCCTTCTTCCCCCCCCCAATCTCCTTCTTCCCCACCCCCCAATCTCCTTCTCCCGCTACCCCCCCATCTCCTTTCCCCCTCTCCATCCCTCCCCCTTCTCCGCCTTTCCCCCCCTCTCCTCCTCCCCTCACTGTCAGAAACACAGACACTGACAGACAGAGAATGAGAGACACACAGACAGACAGAGAGATAGAGACACTGACAGAGACACACTGAGGGGGGGCATCCCAGCACGCTGTTGGAAGGCTCCCGGTGCTGCAGTCGGTAAGTAAGAAAATGTTTTATTTATTGATTTTTTAAAAAAAGTATTCTTACTATTTTTTTGATTGATTTATTGGTTGATTTATTGATGTAATTTATCATTTATTATTGATGATGGCTCTTTATTTGTAAAACTGAAGTGGTTTAATGTTTGTAAACTTCCCTTTAAACACCCCCCCCCCCCCACCAGTCCCTCGCCTGATTTGTAACCTATGCCTGATTTTCTAAAGTGTAGACAAGGTTTTTCGAGTGTACAAAAATCTTCACTTACTCCATTTTAAGTTAGTTTGGAGTAAGTTTTCACTGCCGAAACTTTGAAAACAGGCGTAAAGTGGCCGACACGTCCCCTTTTGGGGAAAAAAAAAATTCTGTTCCAAAGTGAAACTGTTCTAACTGATTAGAATGGAGCAAACTAAATGACGAGAATTCCGATTTCTAAGATACACCATTCTACACAGTTGCTCCTAAAAATCAGGAGCAAATCATGTGGAAACTTGGGGCCAATGTTGCTACTTCAACAAGGACCTAGCCCGGATCTGGGTAATGAAATGGAGCGAGCGAGTAGGTGGAGCATTTGGGAAGCAGTGACCACCACATAATGGGCCAAAGTTTCGGCGCCGCCGACCTGGACGCCGTTTTTCGCGCCACAAAGTGCGCCCAAAAAAAAACTTAGATTCTCCGGCTCCCTGCTGGTCTTCTTGAGTCAGGCGCGGCGCAGCACGAGCTGTGGGGGGCGGAGGCTAGGTCCCCTGCGCTGAAAACGGTGCCGGGACCTCTGCACATTGCGCGCTACAGTGGGCGCGCATGTGCAGTAGCTCCAGGCGCCCAAAACTGTGTGGGAGGGGCCCAAAGCTCGCAGACCCTAGCCCTGGCCGAATGGCCTCACTGGGGCTACGTGCATAAGGGCTCACCTACCACGCCCAGCTCCTGCTTCCTCCCGACCCGACTCGACTCTCGCTTCGCCCGGGCCCCGGACCGGACCTGACACCGACCTGACTCCGTTTCCCCCGCCCCTGGACCAGACCCGACCTGACATCCCTCTCCCTCCCTCCCCCCCGACCCGAAACAACCCGACCTCCCTCCTCCCCCCCCCCCCCCCGACCCGTACCGACCTCCCTCCCACCACCCCTAACCCCCCTTCCACAACCCGACCCGCGCTCCCGACCTCCCCCCCCCCCCCCCCACCCGGACCCCGACCCGACCCACGCTCTTTCCCCCCCCCCCCCCCCAACCCAACCTGACCTCTCTCTCCCTCCTTCCGACCCGAACCGAACCGACCTCCCTCCGCCCCCCCCCCGACCCGACCCGGGCTCCCGACCCCGGATCCGACCCGACCCAACGCCACCTACCTGTAAATCTGGTGCTGGGGACGGGCCCTGCCCAAAGTCTTGGGCCCGGCAGCCCCCCCCCCCCGCTGCTTTTTTTTCCCCCCCTCTCTCCTTTTCCCCCCCCCTTCTCCCCTTCCCCCCCTTCTTCTCTTTCCCCCCCTTTCCCCTTCTCTTCCCCCCTTTCCCCTTCTCCCCTTCCCCCCTCCTTCTCCTCCCCCCTTCCCCTCCTTCTCCTCCCCCCTTCCCCTCCTTCTCCTCCCCCCTTCCCCCCCCCTCCTCCTCCTCCTCCTCCTCTTTTCCCCACCCCCCTCTCTCCCTCTACCCCCCTCCTAAACACTGACAGACAGAGAGTGAGAGACACACACAGACAGAGAGATAGAGACACACTGAGGGGGGGGGGGGGCATTCCAGCACGCTGTTGGAGGGCTCCCGGTGCTGCAGTCGGTAAGTAGAAAATGTTTTATTTATTGATTTAAAAAAAAATTCTTTCTTATTAATTTTTTTTGATTGATTTATTAGTTGATTTATTGATGTTTTTATTATTGATGATGGCTCTTTATTTGTAAAACTGAAGTGTTTAATGTTTGTAAACTTCCCTTTAAACCCCCCCCCTCCCCCCCATTCCCTACGCCTGATTTGTAACCTACACCTGATTTTCTAAAGTGTAGACAAGGTTTTTTCGAGCGTACAAAAATCTTCACTTACTCCATTCTAAGTTAGTTTGGAGTAAGTTTTCACTGCCGAAACTTTGAAAACAGGCATAAGTGGCCGGACACGCCCCCTTTTGAAAAAAAAATTCTGTTCCAAAGTGAAACTGTTCTAACTGACTAGAACTGGAGCAAACTAAATGCTGAGAATTTGAATTTCTAAGATACTCCGTTCTACACCAGTTGCTCCAAAAAATCAGGAGCAACTGAGGCTGAAACTTGGACCCAATAAGTTTAGTTTAAAATTAGAAAAGGGAAAAGTCAAGTCTAAAAGAAAATTTATAGTGAGATTTAAAAAAAATACTTTGCCCAGATTAAATAGAAAGAAAATTGACACAGCTATTGATCAGCAATGGGAAATATTTAAACAGGAGATGAAAAGGGCACAAATTAAGTATGTTCAAGTAAAGAAAAAGGGAATGTATTGAAGGTTAAGGTTCCATGAATGAATAGGGAGATTAGATTAAATTTGTTCGTTTAATAAAAAAGCATGAAGTGCTTACAGGACAGATAATACAAGACACTACATTAAAAAATAGAAAAGCTACACAAATATTAGAAAGGCCAAGAGAGAGCAAGAAAGGAGAATTAACCAAGCTCTTTATAGGCACACCAACATATGGCCCTGGAATTCCTCAGAGCTGTTCCTGTTCTGCTGCTGTATCTTCGCTGGAAGTGCAAAGTAAATAGAGTTTCTGCTGCACTTCCGGCAAATTTACGTCAGTGGAGTAGGAGCAGCTCCGAGAAAATTCCCAGCCTTTTGGGGAGTGGGGAGATGGGAAAATACCATTAAGTCCCCACCTAGTCAATGATGTAACCTTGCACTCCATTCACTCAGCCTGCTGCAACACAATCTCCTTGGATTGGGGGGAGAAAAAACCGTAGACAACTCGGCGGGCAGGGAGAACTGTGGAAAATTCGTTTCAGACTTCCTAATACTTCGGGAGGATGTTGTTGTCCATGATTCATCACAATCACAAGAAGTTTACCAGCCTATTGGAAATGTCCTTTTACAGGACTTTCTCATGTTTTCTTTAAGAGGACTGTAGTGACTCCACCCTCATCACATGTCTGAACAGTTTGTTCTGGAGGGTGATAATCCCCTTGTAACCTAACTAGGAATGACCTCTAGTCTTACAAGCCCATGTTATTTCAATGACTGACCTGTCCAACTGGTCTGTATCTGCAACATTTTAGAAACGTCAATGATATCCTATCTATGCTTATGTTTCTCAAGTATATAACCTAAATCTTGGAACCTATCTTCATAACTAAGAACTCCAGATTTAATATACTCGTCACCCTCTCCAGGGTCTCCATATTGTTCAGTGTACAAAGGCCAACACTTGTCAAAGTGTGGGCATTATGAGGGCCTTGTATAGCCTCAGAATTGTACCTTTTGTTTTGTACACTGGCCCTGGCTATAAAACCTACAATCCTATTTGCTTTCTCTATAATGAGTGGTCAATTTCTACCACGAGATCTCTTGATCTATTACCTTTAGTGGGTATCCCTCCATGTTACAAATATACCTGGAGTTTCCTCACCAAGTGCAATTAAATTACATCTGTCACATATTGGCCCATTCATTCACTCAACTTAATTAAATTTGAGTTACTATCCCCTGTGCATATCTTTGTATCATCCACAAGGTGAAGAATGATACTTAAATCTTCCTTTGGATCATTAATGGAAAATAAGTCAGTCTCAAAATGGTGCCAAGCACAATTTTACTTGTAATGAAGCCCCAATTAAATCCACACACATTAATTACACCCCTACAATATGTGACTTCAGCCAGTTACTTAATAATTCCCTATAACTCTCCCATTTATGGTGCGCTGAGTGTAAGGAACTCCTGGGACCTACTGTCCACCTGCAAGGCTTATTGGTTTCCTTGACAACCAACTTGATTGAGAAATTATTAAAAACGACAATGAATTTCCATGCAAGCCAAACTAGCTGACAAAAAGGAGAAATATACTGTTGTGATTATTTTTACAGAACTCACTAACAAACACTACACAAGATGGCTCTTACACAGAAAACTCTTGGGGGAAAAGTAAGAAGAGTCTGGATTAAAGTGGCCCTGAGATCATATGCCTGCTAATGGAAGTTTGGAACAAAGTCAATCTCTGGAGCAGATTCATAGAAACATAGAAAATAGGTGCATGAGTAGGCCATTCGGTCCCTCGAGGCTGCACCACCGTTCAATAAGATCATGGCTGATCATTCCCTCAGTACCCCTTTCCTGCTTTCTCTTCATACCCCTTGATCCCTTTAGCCGTAAGAGCCATATCTAACTCCCTCTTGAATGTATCCAATGAACTGGCATCAACAACACTCTGTGGTAGGGAATTCCACAGGTTAACAACTCTGTGAGTGAAGAAGTTTCTCCTTATCTCAGTCCTAAATGGCCTACCCCTTATCCTAAGACTGTGTACCCTGGTTCTGGACTTCCCCATCATCAAGAACATTCTTCCGGCATCTAACCTGTCCAGTCCTGTCATAAGTTTCTATGAGATCCCCATCTCATCCTTCTAAACACCAGTGTATAAAGGCCCAGTTGATCCAGTCTCTCCTCATGTGTCAGTCCCACCATCCCGGGAATCAGTCTGGTGAACCTTCGCTGCACTTCCTCAATAGCAAAAACGTCCTTCCTTGGATTAGGAGACCAAAACTGAACACAATATTCCAGGTGAGGCCTCACCAAGGCCCTGTACAACTGCAGTAAAACCTCCCTGCTCCTATACTCAAATCCCCTAGCTATGAAGGCCAACATACCATTTGCCGCCTTCACCACCTGCTGTACCTGCATACCAATGACTGATGAACCATGACACCCAGGTCGAGTTGCACCTCCCCCTTTCCTAATCTGCCGCCATTCAGATAATATTCTGTCTTCATGTTTTTGCCACCAAAGTGGATAACCTCACATTTATCCACATTATACTACATCTGCCATGCATTTGCCCACTCACCTAACCTGTCCAAGTCACCCTGCAGCCTTTTAGCGTCCTCCTCACAGCTCACACCGCCAGCCAGTTTAGTGTCATCTGCAAACTTGGAGATATTACACCCAATTCCTTCATCTAAATCATTGATGTATATTGTAAAGAGCTGGGGTCCCAGCATTGAGCCCTGCGGCACCCCACTAGTCACTGCCTGCTATTCTGAAAAGGACCCGTTTATCCCGACTCTCTGCTTCCTGTCTGCCAACCAGTTCTCTATCCACATCAGTACATTACCCCCAATATCATGTGCTTTGATTTTGCACACCAATCTCTTGTGTGGGACCTTGTCAAAAGTCTTTTGAAAGTCTAAATACACCACATACAGTGGTTCTCCCTTGTCCACTCTACTAATTACATCCTCAAAAAATTCCAGAAGATTTGTCAAGCATGATTTCCCTTTCATTAAATCCATGTTGACTTGGACCGATCCTGTCACTGCTTTCCAAATGCGCTGCTATTTCATCTTTAATAATTGATTCCAACATTTTCCCCACTACTGATGTCAGGCTAACTGATCTATAATTACCTGTTTTCTCTCTCCCTCCTTTTTTAAACAGTGGTGTTACATTAGCTACCCTCCAATCCATAGGAACTGATCCAGAGTCGATAGACTGTTGGAAAATGATCACCAATGCATCCACTATTTCTATGGCCACTTCCTTAAGTACTCTGGGATGCAGACTATCAGGCCCCGGGGATTTATCAGGCTTCAATCCCATCAATTTCTGGAACAGAATTTCCTGCTTTATAAGGATATCCTTCAGTTCCTCCTTCTCACTAGACCCTCATTCCCCAGTATTTCCGAAAGGTTATTTGTGTCTTCCTTCGTGAAAACAGAACCAAAGTATTTGTTTAACTGGTCCACCATGTCTTTGTTCCCCATTATAAATTCAGCTGAATCTGACTGCAAGACTTTACATACCTATAGAAGCTTTTGCAGTCAGTTTTTATGTTCCCAGCAAGCTTCCTCTCATACTCTTTTTTTCCCCCTCCTAATTAAACACTTTGTCCTCCTCTGCTGTATTACAAAATTCTCCCAGTCCTCAGGTTTGCTGCTTTTTCTGACCAATTTATATGCCTCTTCCTTGGATGTAACACTATCCCTAATTTCCCTTGTTAGCCACGATTGAGCCACCTACAATAAGGCAATACCTAAACCAGGTTGTTATACAATACTCCAAGACACTACTGAAGCTTGACCAGCCAACCTGATTGACTAATGAAGCCCGAAGACCTGTAATTGGGGGTAGAAAATGTCCCACATGGCTCCCATTAATCCTGTAAGACAGCATGGTGCTACCTGGACAAACCCCAGCAGTACCATTGTGCGCACTTGGGTATCTGTAAAGTTTTGACTCTGCTAAGCTTTCTGAATTTGGGAATGTGGGATGTATCCCCAAGGGAGAGAGTGTGCACTGCATGGTGTGAAAACAGAACTCTACAGGTAAGTGTAGCTTTCTCAGTAGCTTGATTTAGAAATTATTAAACATGGCAATGAGTTTCCATGCAAGCCAAACTAGCTGACCAAAAGGAGAAATATACCATTGTAATATCTTTACTGAGCTCACTAACAAACACACTACACAAGATGGCTCTTACATAGAAAACTGTCATCATGTGACTTTTCCACATGATCCTTTTATTGTATTTACATCAGTAATTACACTACATCAGTAGTCCAATAGGGGGAGCTCTATTGCACTTCTCCCTCCTTATTGAAGAAGTAATCATAACAAAATAATCATCGTACATAACTTGCATGATTATACATAACAAAAGATATGGACTTATTTTTCCATATTTACAAATCAAACTTAACCACTGGTTTTCTGTTTCGAAGTGGATACCTTTGATCTTGAACAGAACTTTCCAAACTTGGTGTCGAACTTAGACTCATTCTAGGCTGAACCTGAGGAGAGCTTTCCTCCAAGGGAAATTCTTGATCTACATTTGGACTCTGTACAACTTCAAACTATTTATCTGCCTGACTCGGACTCAGACTTAAATTCTGACTTTCTCTGGGACTTGTTTCTAGTACATTTGATTTAGGATTTGCTATTGTTACTCTACTTGTAAAAAGATGACCAGGGGGACAGTGCTGTGAGATGGGGTCAGGTTGGTGGAGGGATGTTTAGTGTAAGGCCCATGCTTTTGTATGCCTCAGTGAAGATGTTGATGACAGCTTGGAATTCAGCCTTTGAATGTGCGCAGACGCAAGCATAGCCCGTGTACTGTAGTTCGATAATAGAGGATGGGACAACCTTGGATCTAGCCTGGAGGTGACAAAGGTTGAATAGGTTCCCATTGGCTCTACAGTTTAGTTCCACTCCAGTGGGAAGCTTGTTGAGAGTGAGATGGAGCATTGCAGCGAGGAAGATCGAGAAGAGGGTGGGCGCGATGGCGCAGCCCTGCTTAACCCCACTCTGGACGTGGATTGGGTCTATGGTGGATCCATTGATGAGGATCACGGCTTGTATGTCCTCGTGGAGCAGGCGGAGGATGGTGACAAACTTTTGGGGGCAGCCAAAATGGAGAAGGACACTCCATAGTCCCTCATGGTTGATAGTCTCAAAGACCTTTGTGAGGTCAAAGAAGGCCATGTACAAGGGTTGGTGCTGTTCCCTGCATTTCTCTTGTAGTTGTCACGCAGTGAAAACCTTAATAGTGGCGTACGAAAACATGGGCCTTACAGTAAACATCCGTAAGGTCCTCCACCAACCTGACCCTGCCTCACAGCAGTGTCTCCCCCCTCCCGGTCATCAAAATCCATGGCAGGCCTTGGACAACGTGGATCATTTTTCATACCTTGGGAGCCTACTATCACCAAGGGCAGACATCGACGACGAGGTCCAACACTGCCTCCAGTGTGCCAGCGCAGCCTTCAGTCGCCTGAGGAAGAGAGTATTTGAAGACCAGGACCTCAAATCTGGCACCAAGTTTATGGTCTACAGGGCTGTAGCGATACCAGCCCACCTACATGTCTCAGAGATGTGGACCATATACAGTAGACACCTCAAAGCACTGGAGAAGTACCACCAGCACTGCCTCCGCAAGATCCTGCAAATCTACTGGGAGGATTGACGCACCAACGTCAGTGTTCTCGATCAGGCCAACATCCCCAGCATCGAAGCACTGACCACACTCAACCAGCTCCGTTGGGCGGGCCACATCGTCCGCAAGCCTGACACGAGACTCCCAAAGCAAGCACTCTACTCGGAAGTCCTACATGGCAAGCGAGCCCAGGTGGGCAGAGGAAACGTTTCAAGGACACCCTCAAATCCTTCTTGACAAAAGTGCAACATCCCCACCGGCACCTGGGAGTCCCTGGCCCAAGACTGCCCTAAGTGGAGGAAAAGCATCCGGGAGGGCGCTGAGCACCTCGAGTCTCGTCACCGCAAGCATGCAGAAACCAAACGCAGACAGCGGAAGGAGCGTGCGGCAAACCAGACTCCCCACCCACCCTTTCCTTCAACCACTGTCTGTGCCACCTGTGACAGAGGCTGTAATTCCCGCATTGGACTGTACAGTCACCTGAGAACTCACTTTTAGAGTGGAAGCAAGTCTTCCTCGATTTCGAGGGACTGCCTGTGATGATCATGTAACAAGATTATTTAACTCCAAAAATAATCGAATCATTCCAACTTTCAGCTCCTTCCACATCTGTAGGTAAAATATGATCAATGTGAACAAACCTAACCTTTCCATGATGAAATATTTTGACCAAATATGTGCGAGGGACACATATCATCTCTATTCTTCCTGGTAACTACTTTAACCATTTATGGTGATGGTTTTTCACTCTAACTTCTGATTCAAATTCACACTTTTTTCTCTTATTCTACCTTTATCATGATTCTCTTTCTGTCTTAATTGTTTCTCTTCTATTAAACATAAGAAATATGAGCAGGAGTAGGCCATACGGCCCTTCATGGCTGATCTGATCATGGACTCAGCTCCACTTCCCCGCCCGCTCCCCATAACCCCTTATTCCCTTGTCGTTTAAGAAACTGTCTATTTCTGTCTTAAATTTATTCAATGTCCCAGCTTCCACAGCTCTCTGAGACAGTGAATTCCAGATGGGCGGCTCCTTATTCTAAGATCATGCCCTCCAGTTCTAGTCTCCCCCATCAGTGGAAACATCCTCTCTGCATCCACCTTGTCAAGCCCCCTCATAATCTTATACGTTTCGATAAGATCACCTGAATTCCAGTGAGTAAAGGCCCAAACTACTCCACCTTTCCTCATAGGTCAACCCTCTCATCCGTGGAATCAACCTAGTGAACGTTCTCTGAACTGCCTCCTTTCGTAAATATGGAAACCAAAACTGCACACAGTATTCCAGGTGTGGCCCACCAATACTTTATATAGCTGTAGCAAGACTTCCCTGCTTTTATACTCCATCCCCTTTGCAATAAAGGCCAAGATACCATTGGCCTTTCTGATCACTTGTTGTACCTGCATACTATCTATCCTTTTGTGTTTCATGCACAAGTACACCCAGATCCTGCTGTACTGCGGCACTTTGCAATCTTTTTCCATTTAAATAATAACTTGCTCTTTGATTTTTTTCTGCCAAAGTGCATGACCTCACACTTTCCAACATTACACTCAATCTGCCAAATTTTTGCCCACTCACTTAGCCTGTCTATGTCCTTTTGCAGATTTTTTGTGTCCTCCTCACACATTGCTTTTCCTCCCATCTTTGTATCATCAGCAAACTTGGCTACGTTACACTCAGTCCTTTCTTCCAAGTCGTTTATATAGATTGCAAATAGTTGGAGTCCCAGCACTGATCCCTGCAGCACCCCACTAGTTACTGGTTGCCAACCAGAGAATGAACCATTTATCCAGACTCTCTGTTTTCTGTTAGTTAGCCAATCCTCTATCCATGCTAATATATTACCCCCAACCCCGTTAACTTTTATCTTGTGCAGTAACCTTTTGTGTGGCACCTTGTCAAATGCCTTCTGGAAGTCCAAATACACCACATCCGCTGGTTCCCCTCGAAACACCCTGTTCGTTACATCTTCAAAGAACTCCAGCAAATTTGTTAAACATGACTTCCCCTTCATAAATCCATGCTGACTCTGCCTGACCGAATTTTGATTTTCCAAATGTCCTGCTACTGCTTCTTTAATAATCGACTCCAACATTTTCCCAACCACAGATGTTAGGCTAACTGGTCTATAGTTTCCTGCTTTTTGTCTGCCTCCTTTTTTAAATAGGGGCATTACATTTGCAATTTTCCAATCTGCTGGGACCTCCCCAGAGTCCAGGGAATTTTGGTAAATTACAACCAATGCATCCACAATCCCTGCCGTTACTTCTCTTAAGACCCTAGGATGCAAACCATCAGGCCCAGGGGATTTATTTGCCTTTAATCCCATTATCTTATTGAGTATCACCTCCTTAGTGATTGTGATTGTGTTAAGTTCCTTCCCCCCCCTATAGCCCCTACACTATCCACTGTCGGAATATTATTAGTGTCTTCTACCGTAAAGACTGATACAAAATTTTTGTTCAGAGTTTCTGCCATCTCCATGTTCCCCATTACTAATTCCCCGGTCTCGTCCTCTAAGGGACCAACATTTACTTTAGCCATTCCTAGAAATAGTGGATACATTGGTGATCATTTTCAAACAGTCTATTGACTCTGGATCAGTTCCTATGGACTGGTGGGTAGCTAATGTAACACCACTTTTTAAAAAAAGAGGGAAAGAGAAAATGGGGAATTATAGACTGGTTAGCCTGACATCAGTAGTGGGGAAAATGTTGGAATCGATTATTAAAGTGAAATAGCAGCGCATTTGGAAAACAGTGACAGGATCGATCCAAGTCAGCATGGATTTATGAAAGGGAAATCTTGCTTTACAAATCTTCTAGAATTTTTCACGGATGAAACTAGTAGAGTGGACAGGGGAGAACCAGTGGATGTGATGTATTTGGACTTTCAAAAGGCTTTTGACAAGGTCCCACACAAGAGATTGGTGTGCAAAATTAAAGCACATGGAATTGGGGGTAATGTACTGATGTGGATAGAGAACTGGTTGACAGACAGGAAGCAGAGAGTCGGGATCAATGTGTCCTTTTCAGAATGGCAGACAGTGACTAGTGGGATGCCGCAGGGCTCAGTGCTGGGACCTCAGCTCTTTACAATGTACATCAATGATTTAGATGATGGAATTGAGAGTAATATCTCCAAGTTTGCAGATGACACTAAGCTGGGAGGCTGCAGGGTGACTTGGACAGGTTAGGTGAGTGGGAAAATGCATGGCAGATGCAGTATAATGTGGATAAATGTGAGGTTATCCACTTTAGTGGCAAAAACATGAAGGCAGAATATTATCTGAATGACGGCAGATTAGGAAAGGGGGAGGTGCAACTCGACCTGGGTGTCATGGTTCATCAGTCATTGAAAGTTGGCATGCAGGTACAGCAGGCGGTGAAGAAGGCAAATGGTATGTTGGCCTTCATAGCTAGGGGATTTGAGTATAGGAGCAGGGAGGTCTTGCTGCAGCTGTACAGGGCCTTGGTGAGGCCTCACCTGGAATATTGTGTTCAGTTTTGGTCTCTTAATCTGAGGAAGGACATTCTTGCTATTGAGGAAGTGCAGCGAAGGTTCACCAGACTGATTCCCGGGATGGTAGGACTGACATATGAGGAGAGACTGGATCACTGGGCCTGTATTCACTGGAGTTTAGAAGAATGAGAGGGGATCTCAGAGAAACATATAAAATCCTGACCGGACTGGATAGGTTAGATGCAGGAAGAATGTTCCAGATGTTTGGGGACTCCAGAACCAGGGGTCACAGTCTAAGGATAAGTGGTAAGCCATTTAGGACCGAGATGAGGAGAAACTTCTTCACTCAGAGAGTTGTTTACCTGTGGAATTCTCTTCCGCAGAGAGTTGTTGATGCCAGTTCGTTAGATTATATTCAAAAGGGAGTTGGATATGGCCCTTTACGGCTAAAGGGATCAAGGGGTATGGAGAGAAAGCAGGAAAGGGGTACTGAGGTGAATGATCAGCCATGATCTTATTGAATGGCGGTGCAGGTGTGAAGGGCTGAATGGCCTACTCCTGCACCTGTTTTCTATGTTTCTATGTTTTCCTTTTTATATACCTACAAATTCTCTTGCTATCTTTTTTTATATTTTGTGCTAGTTTACTTTCATAATCTATCTTCCCTTAATCATTTTTTTAGTCATTTTTTGTTGGCTTTTAAAAGCTTCCAGTCTTCTGTCCTCCCACTAGTTTTGGTCATTTTGTATGCCCTTGTTTTTAATTGGATACAGTTCTTTATTTCTTTAGTTAGCCATGGATGGCTATCTTTTCTCTTACATCCTTTCCTCCTCACTGGAATATATTTTTCTTGAGAGTTGTGAAATATCTCCTTAAATGTATAGCACTGTTCATCAACTGACCTACACTTTAATCTATTTTCCCAGTCTACTTTACCCAACTTTGCCCTCATACATTCATAGTCTCCTTTATTCAAGCTTAGTACGCTGGTTAGAGATGCAACTTTCTCACCCTCCATCTGAATTTGAAATTCAACCATGCTAAGATCACTGATTCTGAGGGGATTCTTTACTAGGAGATTGTTTATTAATCCTGTATCATTACACAGGACCAGAATCACAATGAACCATTGACTATGCCAACTTTGGCTTTCACAATGAGAACCTCGTTCATGGTTGTCATTTGAGATACATCTCTGCTGGTGTTCTACCAGTAGTTGTTTGAGGAGTATTACGAAAATTGGCTTGCAGTAAACTGGTCTTGCATCCTTCTGTTCTCTGACTCTCGCCTTGAAATCTTGGATCGGACTGCCTGTTTCGAGGCACACCTTCAGATACTGCTTGATGACATCATCTTTTGATGCGAATTTCACTTCCACACAAAAAATCTCATTCCAATCCAGCTTCAGTGATCCCAACCAATTTCTCCTGCCACTATTATGAGAGGCAAGCTCTGAAAATGATCCTTGTATTTCACCGGTATGGTAATTCTTCCGACAACTGGGAAATTGTTATCCTGAGTAGCCTCACAGCTCTATCTTCGATTTCTCTAGTCAAAAATCACTCAACTTGTTGAGATATAGCGATTCTGGTATTACGTTCACGGATGCACCAGTGTTGATTTCTATGGGTATCCTGGTTCCTGAAATGTCTACTTGGATGACGATACATCATGAATCATTGTTAGGTACCCTCATGCTCCTGATGATGTGTATCTCCAGAACCTCCTCATCTTGTTGCTTCTCTTCAATGCTATGCAGTGTCTGGTGATTTCTACTTCTAGCATTGAACATCGGTTTATTCTTCAGTCGGCATGGCTTCGCAAGATGCCCAGTTTTCTTGCAGCAGAAACACCCTGGCTTCCATATGGACAGCTTTGAGCAATGTGTTGTCCCAGGCACCGATAGCACAACTTCAATCTACTGTTACTGTGGCCAGTTGCTGAGGCCTTGGGGCCCAAAAGCCTTTTACTTTTAACCTGCAGACGATTCACCTCGGTTGTCTGATGACTGGAAATGGTGCAAAATTCTCGGGAGTATTGGTCGGCCATATCTATCAACATAGCTGTCTGACAAACTAAATCTAAAGGCAACAACTTCCTTCTGGTTTCTACATTTTTCATCCCACAAAGAAAGCGGTCTCGCAATGCTCGGTCCTGAAAGTTTCCGAAATAATAGTGAATGGATAGCTTCTTTAAAGTTACAATGTACTCACTGATACCAATTGATCTTGTGTTCCAAAATGATAATTTTCAGCAAATTCCAGAGGATTAGGACTGTAGTGCTATTTTTTAGAAACTGTCAGTGGCGTGTTCTTTGGCTTGATGGGAACAAACACATTTTTCAGGATTTCATACACCAGGGGGCCCGCTTCAGTTAAGAAAATAGCTTGTTTCCTTTCAAAAACCACCTGGTTACTCTTTTCATTGTCGGGGACTTCGGCGATATTATTCATGGTGAAAAACATGTCTATCTGCTCCATATATGCTCTGAAAGTCTCTCAGTCACGATGGAACTCACCAAACCACCATATTATTCCCATAGGCATGGCGATCTGGACTTTGGCAATGTCGACGGCTCAGCAAGTGTGCTTGAAATTTACTTTGGATTTTTAGCTGTTCTACAAAACAAAGAATCTCCCAAAGTCTCTCGGTTGTTTGGCAGGAACATCCACCAACAAAAATTTCAGCTAGGAAATCCAGAAATCCTATCCTCGTCACCAATGTGATATCTTTACAGAGCTCACTAATAAACACACTACACAAAAAACTATCATCATGTAACTTTGCCACATGATCCTTTTATTGTATTTACATCAGTAGTTGCATTACGTTAATCGTCCACTGGGTGGAGCATTAGTCCAATAGGGGGAGCTCTATTACAACTGTAAGTATAAATCTGCCCGAGCTGGACAAGAACAGATCATTTTTTTCCATTTCTTTATAGTTACAGACACTGGAAAGTAATTCTCTGTTCTGGATATTGTAGGAACTGCACATTTTGTTCAAGTTTATTGATAACCCGCTGCCCGCCTTCTGATTCTTGGAGTCATTTATAAAATCAACATATTTTCAACAATTTGTTAATGGGAGTTCGACATTATAGGCCCGTGAGTACTAATATCACTATCATGTTCCTATTTATGGAGCTGGCATCAGAACAGACGAGATATTATCCCCCTGTGCTGATAATAGTTCATGTTGACCTTGCAGTAAACTCAATCCAAGATCAGGGAGTTTGGTATGTCCTGGTGGTATAATACTGGCATAGAGTCAGCTGGCAATTGGGCACATTCCATTCCAGGATATTTGACCTATCCAGATCAGACCTGCTCCTATTCCATTCCAGACATATAACATGAGTCATTCCCTCTGCCTTCTGTGAAAGAATTTAATGGCTTCCTAGAATGTGGATCCTTCAACGTAGAACGTATTATTTAGTACATGTTCATCCTGCTTGTGTGGGAATAGTGTAGGAACCCCAGTTTTGAAAGTAAGTCCCACATTGCATTTGTTTTACTACTGGATTCAATATCAGATTTCCAGCATCTGCAGTATTTAGCCTGTGGATTCAATATCAGGTCGGCCCAAGAAAAACTAGCTTGAATATGAGGATATAGTTTTTTTATTTATATTATTTGAACCATTTTTGTGATGGATGTCAATGCTGTAGAATGGAGCACTGTTCTATCTTCAGCATCCAGTATCACTAATTTCAGTATCACATCACATCTGTGGACTGAATAAATCATATTCTCAACTAGTTTATATGATTCATTTGGCAATATAACGTTAATAGATACAAATCAACTCAGCCTGTCCACACACAATATTGAGAGGGTAAGACAGATAAACCTGCTTGAGATCTTCCTTGCTCATTAACAAACTACCCCAAAAAATTGGCAAATTTCCAAAATAAGTCAGGATGTATAATTAGCACGAAAATAAATATTAGAGGCATATGCATTGCTGAGGACCACCTCAACTCCTCAGGTGTGAAAAGCCCTCCAGACCTCCAACTGTATCCTATTAAGAGTTTTAGAAATAACATCCTCGTTCCCCAAACTCCTACTCGCAGGTTATTTTGAAGAGAAAACAAACACATCACAGCACCCCTACTTGCATAGGAATGCAGGGCTGCTTATATTGTCATTCCATGTAACAAAGGTGATGCCTACAATCCTACCACTGGTGCCCGTACAAATCAAAGTAGTTGCTTGGTGCAGTTTGCATTTCCAGGCCAGGCAGGATATTATGTTCTTGCCCCAAATAAAACATGTGTCTGAGAGAGACACGAGAGAGAGAGAGTACAGGAGTCTCAGTTATACCTCAAGCTGAGGAATCTTGACTAAGTAGAATTCTGACTCCTATGCTAGTTTCAGAATGCTCCAATAATTCTTTGTCACTCAGGCATTTTTCATACAGCATAGGAAATTATCCAATGTTAATTGGTTCTGGGGAATCGAGTTTTTTTGCCCTAATGTATTCGGGATCGCCCTGTGTAACAGTCCGGCTTTGAGAAGATTTTCATCATCATTGTTATTCCACTTGCATAGCCAGGCCCTGCAGTTTTTAAGTTAATTTTTTGAGAGGTAACAATTTAGCTTTTTGAAGTGCTACGTTGTTATTTTTTTCCCCCATTATATTTTTTTCTCTTCTAGCTGATTCATCACACGTGGGTTCAGTGGGGGCTACCTCCTTGTTATAATGTGGCACAATTACCTGTTCTGAGCACAAAATCCATTGGTCTCAAAATCTTTGCTAGGGTACTATGCTGTAGTGCCTTCAGATGGCTTACTCTATAGAGCAATAATATCTGAGATTGTAAGCCAAATGAGTGGTTGCATCAATAATCTCCAAAATATTGCATCTCTCTTAACAAAAAGGAAATGTCCATCTGAGGGAACTTAGTGCCTCAGAGGTGAAGCTGATCCAGTTCTGCTCTGGAATAGAAGACCTAGCCACGTGGAAGTGGCTTAAGAACATAAGAAATAGGAGCAGGAGTAGGCCATATGGCCCCTCAGGCCTTCTCCGCCATTTAATACGATCATGGCTGATCCGATCAAGGACACAGGTCCACTTCCCTTCCCGTTCCCCATAACCCCTTAATCCCTTAACAGAATTGCTACTGTTAGGGCCTATAGACTACACTCACCAGTGACTTTTTCCCCTTATTTTTCCTTATCTCCACCCAAACTGTTTCAACATCCTTATCATTTGAGCCAATATCGTTTGTCACTATTGCAGTGATTCCATCCTTTATCAATAGAGCTACCCCACTTCCTTTTCCTTTTTGTCTGTCCTTCCGGATTGTCAAATACCCCTGAATATTTAATTCCCAGTCCTGGTCACCTTGCAACCACATCTCTGTAATGGCTATCAGATCATACCCATTTGTCTCAATTTGTGCCGTCAACTCATCTATTTTGTTACGAATGCAATGTACATTCAGACAAAGTGGCGTTAAATTTTTTTTTTACCCTTTTTTCCTGCTTGTATCCTCTCTCCTTCAAACTCACTTTCTTTATTTTTGCTTTCTAATTCCAGCTTTACTCCCCTCCCTACTGAATCTATTTTCAGATTCCCATCCCCCTGCCAAGCTAGTTTAAATACTCCTCAACAGCACTAGCAATGCCCCCCACCAAAGATATTGATCCCGGCTCTATTGAGTTGCAACCCGTCCACTTGTACAGGTCCCACTCCCCCAGAAGCGGTCCAAGTGCCTCAGAAAACTAAAGCCCTCTCGCCTGCACCATCTCTCCAGCAACGTATTCATCTGCTCTATCCTCCTATTTCTGTACTCACTTGCTCGTGGCACCGGGAGTAATCCAGAGATTACTACCTTTGAGATCTGTTTTTTAATCTCTTTCCTAGCTCCTTAAACTCTGCCTGCAGGACCTCAACCCACTTTCCACCTATGTCATTGGTCCCGATATGGACCACGACCTCTGGCTGTTTACCCTCTTCCCCCAGAATGTCCTGCAGCCGCTCAGGGACATCCTTGATTCTGGCACCAGGGAGGCAACATACCATCCTGGAGTCATGTCGGTGGCTGCAGAAATGCCTGTCTGCTCCCCTGACTATTGAATTCCCTAACATTATAGATCTTCCATTCTTCATCCCCCCCCCCCCCCCACTCCGTGCAGCTGAGCCACCCGTGGTGCCATGGATTTGGTTCTGGCTGCACGCCCCAGAGTCACCATTGCCCTCTGCAAAAGGACATAGACAGGATAAGTGAGTGGGCAAAAAATTGGCTGATGGAGTATAATGTTGGAAAGCGTGAGGTTATGCACTTTGGCAGAAAAAAATCAAAGTGCAAGTTATTATTTAAACGGAGAAAAATTGCGAAGTGCTGCAGTACAGCAGGACCTGGGGGTACTTGTGCATGAAACACAAAAGGTTAGTATGCAGATACATTATCATCATAGGCAGTCCCTTGAAGCGAGGATGACTTGCTTCCACGCCAAAAAGGGATGAGTTCACAGGTGTTTCAATGAAGGACCTAATATTCCAGATCCCGAACTACGTCGTGAATGGTGGAAGATGCCTGTGCGTGGATTTTTTTAACGTGTGGTGGCCGTTGCACACCAGCCACCACACGGGCTTGACAGAGCTAGGTCTTGGTCCAGTGGCAAGGATTACCCAAGACTCTGCTGCAGAGACCGAGCATGCACACATATCGCAGTGTGGGCTGGCCCATGCTGCCCCTGGGCCCTCGCCTCTTCTGGGCCCCAGATTCATGCCTCTCTTGGGCCCCGGTCACTTCCCCCTAAGGGACTCTTACCACTCCTTCGCTCCTCCTGCTGTGCCTGACTGCACTGCAATCAGTGACCAGGCTTCGTAGCCGTCGCCCTCCTGCAGCAGCACGCGCTGCTCTCTGCAGTGTCTATCTCTCTCTATCTCTGTCTTAAATCCATTCAATGTCCCAGCAGTGGTATACAGATACAGCAAGTGATCAGGAAGGCCAATGGAATCCTGGCCTTTATTGCAAAGGGGATGGAGTGTGAAAGTAAAGAAGTCTTGCTACAGTTATACAGGGTATTGGTGAGGCCACACCTGGAATACTGCGTGCAGTTTTGGTTTCCATTTTTAAGAAAGGATATACTTGCTTTGGAGGCAGTTCAGAGAAGGTTCACTAGGTTGATTCCAGAGAAAAGGGGGTTTACTTATGAGGAAAGGTTGAGCAGGTTGGGCTGAGATGAGGAGGAATTTCTTCTCGCAGAGGGTTTAAATCTGTGGAATTCGCTGCCTCAGAGTGCTGTGGAAGCTGAGACATTGAATGGATTTAAAACAGAGATAGACAGTTTCTTAACTGATAAGGGAATAAGGGGTTATGGGAAGCGGGCAGGGAAGTAGACCTGAATCCATGATCGGATCAGCTATGATCGTATTAAATGGCGGAGCAGGCTCGAGGGGCCATATGGCCTGCTCCTGCTCCTATTTCTTACGTTCTTATGGACTCGGGGGACTCCTGCACTACCTGCCTAGTCCTCCTCTTCTGTCCGGCGGTCACCCAATCCCTCTCAGCCTGCACACTCTTAAGCTGCGTGCTGACCACCTCTAGAAACATGCTATCACATAGCTCTCAGTCTCATGGTTGCACTGCAATGACTCCAGCCGCCGCTCAAGCTCCAAAACACGGAGCTCGAGTTGGTGCAGCTGGAGACATCTCCTGTACACGTGGTCGTCCCGGCTGCGCGAAGCATCCAGGATTTCCCACATGCCACAGGATGTGCACTTCATGGGACTGAACTGCCCTGAAGACCTCCTCAATCGAGACTCTGCCTTTGACTTGAGTGTTCTCAACTCCATTCCGCAGCATGCAACCCGCCACCACATCAGTGAAACTCCAACGTTGCACGAGGTAGGCAAAGCCATAAAACAGCTCAAGAATAATTAGGCTACGGGTGCGGATGGAATTCCTGCTGAGGCGCTAAAATATGGCGGAGAGGCGCTGTTGACGCGGATACATGATCTCAACTCTCTCATTTGGAGGGAGGCGAGCATGCCGGGAGATCTCAGAGATGCAGTGATCGTGTCCATTTTTAAAAAGGGGAACAAATCTGACTGCGGCAACTACAGGGGAATCTCCCTGCTAACAACCACTGGGAAGGTTGTCGCTAGATTCCTTCTTAACCGTCTTCTCTGTGGCCGAGGAGCTTCTCCCGGAGTCGCAGTACGGATTTCATCCCCTACGAGGAACAATGGACATGATCTTTGCAGCACAACAACTACAGGAAAAATGCAGGGAGTAGCACCAGCCCTTATACATGGCCTTTTTCGATCTTACAAAGGCCTTTGACACTGTCGACCGTGAGGGCTTATGGAACATCCTCCTCTGTTTTGGGTGCCCCCAAAAGTTTGTCGACATCCTTCGCCTGCTCCATGACGACATGCAGGCCGTGATCCTTACTAGCGGATCCGTTACAGACCCATTCCACGTCCGAACCGGGGTCAAACAGGGCTGCGTCATCGCTCCAACCCTCTTCTCAATCTTCCTCGCTGCCATGCTCTACCTCATTGTCAACAAGCTCCTCGCTGGAGTGGAACTAAACTACAGAACCGGTGGGAAGCTGTTTAACCTATGCCGCCTCCAGACCAGGTCCAAGATCACCCAAACCTCTGTCGTTGAACTGCAGTACATGGACGGCGCCTGCGTCTGCGCACATTCTGAGGCTGAACTCCAGGATATAGTCGATGTATTTACCGAGGCATAGGAAAGCATGGGCCTTACACTTAACATCCGAAAGACAAAGGTCTTCCACCAGCCTGTCCCCGCTGCACAGCACTGCCCTCCAGTCATCAAGATTCACAGCGTGGCCCTTGACAACGTGGACCACTTCCCATACCTCGGGAGCCTCTTGTCAACAATGGCAGACATTAATGTGGAAATTTAACATTGTCTCCAGTGCGCCAGTGCAGCCTTCGGCCGCCTGAGGAAAAGAGTGTTCAAAGACGAGGCCCTCAAACCTACCATCAAGCTCATGGTCTACAGGGCTGTACTAATACCTGCCCTCCTGTATGGATCTGAGGCATGAACGACTTACAGAAGGCACATCAAGTCGCTGGAGATATATCACCAACAATGTCTCTGCAAGATCCTGCAAATCCCCTGGGAGGACAGATGCACCAACATCAGTGTCCTTGCTCAGGCTAACATCCCCAGCATTGGAGCACTAACTACACTCGATCAGCTTCGCTGGGCAGGCCACTAAGTTCGCATGCCAGACATGAAACTCCCTAAGCAACTGTTCTATGCGAGCACCTTCATGGCAAACGAGCCAAAGGTGGGCAGCGGGAACGTTACAAAGACACCCTCAAAGCCTCCCTGGTGAAGTGCGACATCACCACTGACGCCTGGGAGACCCTGAGTGGAGAAAGTGCATCCCGGAGGGTGTTGAGCTCTTCGAATCTCAATGATGCAAGTGTGAAGAGGTCGGGTGTGTAAGAGATGGTTTTCAGGGGATCAGCTTTTCCTCTGACCTTATATGAGCGGTTCCGAATCGCTCCCACACCCTTGGTTCTAGACACTGGAATTATGAAGGGACTGTGACAGACTTGGACAGACAATCAGTTTCAAGGTAGGAAGCAGGTATGGCTTTATTGTGTCTAAAAAGAAGTAAAAGGCACACCTTTAATAACACACACAGAATAGTAATATCAATACACACTGAGGGGTACAACACATTGAATAAAATGTCAAAATACAGCCTGTGGGGGGAAAAAAATACAACTCAAACTCTAAACGGGGTAAAGAAGAGAATGCAGATACATTTACACAAGTTATCCCAGCCTCCCCCTCCCAATTCCCCTAACTAACTAAGTTATAGCTCTGGGGGTTCAGGGGCTATGCTCACCAATCCCTTTAGACAGTCACCGGTGAGTCACAGTTTAGGGGTTCGCTGCACTTGGCCTTTTAGGCAAGTCGTACCCCGGACGTAGGAGAGGACTTGGGACTGCATAGTCTTCGGTTGGGGTGCGTCTGTTGTTGCGGTAAGTTGCGTTTTGGATGTGTGTGGTATGTACCCACTTTCTTTGGTTAGGAATAGTTTTAGTTAGTCCTTTTTGGTAATTTCTCCCCCGTTGGGTCGTTCAGAAGTAGATTGTAGAGTGGTTGTCACTTTGGCTGCTGACAACCTTCCGTTTCGTGGGCCTCGTGCTCGGTCAGTCCTTGACGATTTCCTTGTAGTTTCCTTCACTACTCCATTTCTTCACTCCCCAGCTCCGGCTGTTTGTGTCTGTCTGTGTTCGAGTCTGTGTATTTTCCTGGTAAAACTGGGAATAGATATACCCCAAAAAGGCTTCCTTATCTGGCCCAGCTCTTTGTTTTGATTTTGCAGCCCAGCTAACTGAAGATTCCGTGGTTTTAATCTGGCGTTAATAGGCTTTTCGAAGTTGATGAGCTCTCATCCATTGTGCTAATCTGGCCTGAGCCAGATATTTCTATGCCTGTTGAAAAGATATTGGAATATGTATGTGACATTTGGGTCCTCTGGGTGGGGTGATAATGTTTCTTCCATGGTCGATTGTTTAAATGCTAATGTTTTCTAGGGACAGGTTGAGGGTAAACAGTTCCCAGACAATTTGATTAGCTCCACTGTCCAAACTGGCCCTTTACAGATTGACCCCACCCCTTTTCTGGCAGACCCAACATTCACCTTTTAAAAATCCCAAATGCGATTAAAGTTCGTAGTTTCTTCCATGTGCACTTTAGGATTTCAAACTTTCTGGTAGATAGTTCCAAATTAAATTCCCTTTCCTGTGAGTCCAAACACTGGGGGGGTCTCCATGAATGTATCCTCTGCAGGCATCGTCTGCCCCTTTAAAACTCAATTGTATCCCGAAGTTTTTCCTTTCATCTTAAAAGTCCAGAAAGGGATTCTTTTCCTCTGCAGGGGAAAGGTACCAGGAATCTTTGCGAAATATTGATAAATTCTACATTCCCCCTGTGATATCATACCACTTATGGTATCATCTTCCAGGTGAGCAAAGTTCCTGACTCCCAAGAAATAACCTTCCCTGTAAATTAACTAAACTAATACCCAAAATATGCATTACACTTGTGCAACATCACCATAGATGCACACTTTTCCCTTTACAGGTACAAACTTTTTACATTTACACCCGCTCAGCTTGGAGGGGGGTTCAATCACTACAATTGCTTTTCAGCACAGTTACATTTCATTTCAATTACATTATATTCACCAGCATGTAGGCAACGTACAACCACATTACAGAAGAAAGAACATAGATTAAAATTAAACTACATCAGTTGGTCTCCTGAGGTTTGTCCATCACCCGGTAATGTCTGAATTCTGCCCTTGAGAACTGCTCTCAGGCTGGCTGACACACAAGACAAACTCAAAACAATCACCTAAACATTACTGCAACATTAACCTTAATTCTAAACTAAACTTAAAATGTAAAACGGTGCAGTCAGCTGCCTTAAACTAAAAATTAGAGCTATGTACAACCGCCACCTGTCTCCGGGTGGCCTGGTTAATCCCTATCAGGCCCATGCCTTGTGCGGCCTGATAGCCGCCTGGATGCTAGGGTTTCCCCGCAGCCGGTGAGCTGGAGACCCTTGTCTCTGGGACAGCTCGTTGCTACTGCTCCTGTGAGACCCTCACCACTGGAGGCGGTTGGCTGGGGGTCCCTACTCTGAGCGGCCTCTGTACTTCTGACCTTTGGCCTTCCCTGTCGGGCTGCCCTTCTCCTAGGGTAGAATTGCTGAGGCTCAGATGCCGGTGACCACGGTATCTTTGGCCGTGGTGTACGGAGGGTCCTTCTCAGGGCTTGGGTTACTGAGGATGCGTCCGAATCCCAAACGATGGGTGGGATAGCCCCTCCAGTACTGCAATTCACCGCCCCTATGGGCACGGTTTCTGAGCCTGCCACATTCCCTGTGGGCCCTCCACCGTCGGGGATGGCCAACGGAGGGTCCCTGTTGTGAGGATGGTTCACCCCTCCCGGCTGCCCTCTGTGCTTGGCTGACTCTGGGTTGTACAGCTTGCACTGGTTGATGTGGAACCACTTAGTACAGCGGGGCAGCTTTATGGCATAGACCATCGGGCTTGCCTTGTCGACAATGCTATATGGCCCCATATATAATGCTTCAAAAACTCCTACCCGAGCATAGTTCCTCACCATGGCCTGGTCCCCTATCTTCCATTCGTGGTGTTTGCTGGGTTCTAGCAGCAATCGGCTACTCCGATGCTGTCTGCCCATGTTACTAGCAGCCTGCCAGTGAATCTGTTTGAGGTGTTCAAACAGGTTCCTGACAAACTGGTCCCGGTTCACCTCTCTGAGCTGACCTTCTGTGAGCACTGGGGCTAGGACATGGGTGGGGGTCCGCATGATCCGGCCAGTCATAAGCTTGTATGGGGAATACTCCGTGCTCTTTGACTGGCTGGCTCGGATCTCTATTAGGACCAACGGTAAGACCTCCAGCCACTTTTGGGGTGAGTCTCCCGTTTTCTTCCGCAGCCTTTCTTTAATGGTGCGGTTTAAACGCTCCACAATGCCCGATGACTGTGGGTTGTGGCAATGTGCCATTTCCCCTTAATGCTGAGCACTTTAAGGGTTGCCTGCATTACCTGCCCGGTGAAATGGCTCCCCTGGTCCAACTCCACATACTGTGGGAGTCCCCACCGGGAGAACACATCCCTCACTAGAATCTTAGCTGTCCCTAGTGCGGTGGCTGTTCGGCAGGGGAAGGCTTCAACCCATTTTGAGAACACGTCCACCAGGACTAGGGAGTATTTGTAGCCACCCTGGTCAGTGGGTAGGGGCCCGATGTAGTCAATTTGGATTGACTGCCATGGTCCCTCTACCCTCCTGAAGTGTCCTAGGGACACCTTCCTCTTCTGGGGGTCAGGGTTGTTCGCAGCACACACCAGGCAGTTCGCACAGAACTCGCAGACGTCCTCCCTGAGTCCTGGCCACCATCATGCCTGTTCCACCCGTTGCCAGGTGGTCTCAGGCCCGGGGTGTCCCGCTCCTGGACCCTCAAGGGCCAGTTTTAGGAATTCCCTCCGGTGCTGCTGTGGCACGACCCATTGTCCCTCTTTAACCAGCATGCCTTCCTTAACGGTAATGGCTGCTGTGCCGTACGGACCTTCTACTCTCTCTCCTCTAGCTAGCGCTTTCAGGACTGGGTCCTGTGCCTGAACTGTTTTTAAGTCCGGGGCCAAAGCTATCCCTGTACTCTCTGCTGCCCTGTTCTTATTCTTGACCGCTGCTATGCGGCCGGTGTCATACGGGTCCCAGAACTTTCCCGTGCGGGCACCTTCTTTGGCCAGTTTGTCAGCCTGTTGGTTTCCCTCTGCACGGGGTTCGGTTTTTGAATGGGCCTTCACCTTATGTATGTAGACCTTTCCCTCTTCCCCCACTGCTGTTATGATTTTCTCCAGCAGGGGCTTGATTGCCAGGGGTCTCCCATCAGCGGACGTGTATTCGCGATGGGACCAGATAGCCAGGTACTCCGTTCATGAATTGCAGGTGAACATACTGTCTGAGCAAATCGTGTACGGGGTAGGGAATTCCTCGGGGTAGGTCACCACGTACATTACGGCGGACAGTTCAGCATGCTGGGCACTCATGGTGCTGGGGAGCTTGATTGCCAGGGCAATACCTGCCCTTGGGTCATAGACTCCGCAGCCGGTGAGTCGCTCGCCAGCAGATATCGTGCTGGATCCGTCCACGTAGATGTCCCGGCCTGTAGGGTGTAACCCCGCCCGAAGGCCAATGTTCACCTCCCATACCCCTTCTATGGAGCACCTGTGGGCTTTCCCTTTGTAGATTAGGTTGGCTGCGAGCCTTGGCTCGCAGGGGCCTTCTACTCTGAGGTCCATCTGGGAGAGGAGCAGGGTCAAGCGAGCACTGCCCACCGTCCCGTCCTTAATCCTCCCATCTAGGAGTAGATGTGTGGTGGGTTCGGAGTGTTGGAGGAGACCCTCCCGTGAAAATCAATGTGTGGCTAGGAGGTGTCTCTCACAGTTGGAGTACCCCTTTTCCACATCTGTGAGGATCCTGGAGGAGTAAACCACCGGTCTCAGCTGGCCGTGCCGCTCTTGAAGCAGCACTGAGCTCAGGCTGTCCCCGCTGGCTGCCACCTCCAGGAAAAATTCCTTTCCCTCATCTATCGCTCCTAAGGCTGGCACGGTCTGCAAGTCCTTCTTGAGCTGATTAAATGCTGCCTCGCAACCCTCATCCTAGTCCCACTCTACACCCTTGTGTAGGAGCCTGAGCAGAGGGGCTGCGGTGGCTGCATAATCCTCAATAAAATCTCTGCAGTACCCGGTGAGTCCGAGAAAGGATCTTACCCCTGTCACTGTGTTGGGGGCTGGTAACTCCTGTACTGCCTCCCTTCTAGCCTTGTCTATGGCCCTTTCCCCAGCGCGCACAATCAGCCCCAGGATTTTGACTTCCTTCTGGCCGATCTGTGTCTTCTTGGGGTTTACATTAAACCCTTCTTCTTTTAGCAGCTCCAGCAGCTCAGCCAGCAGCGGGCCATGTTCCTCCCCCTGATCGGTGAACAGGAGCAGATCATCCACATACTGCACCAACTGCTGGGGTCTGCTAAAGCCCTTTAAACAGTTCACCATGCATTGGTGAAAAATGCTAGGGTTGTTGTGGATGCCCAGGGGAAGACAGTTCCACGTGTATTATTGGCCCTTGAAGGTAAAGGTGAACTTGTACTGGTCCTCCCGTTTTAAAGGAATGGACCAGAACCCATTTGAAATGTCCAGCACCGTGAAAGTGGTCGCGGATGCTGGAATACTCCCTCTGAGGTCCGCTACAGCTGCTACAGTGAGTGCACAGGCAGGGATATTCTTATTTAGTACTCGATAGTCCATGGTGGCCCTCCATGAGTTGTCTGGTTTCTTAACCGGCCACAATGGAGAGTTCACATGGGTTGCTATCGGTCTTAACACCCCTTGCTCTACCAGTGATCCCAGCGCCGTTGTCAGGTCTGCCTCTGCCTCCCTGGGGAAGTTATATTGCTTTTGTGGTCGGGTCATGGGGTCCCCTTCTATACTAACTTCCATCCCCGTTACCCTACCACAGTCATGTTTGTGGGTGGCGAATGCTGCAAGGTGTGCTCGTACATATGCCTGGTACTCCACTGGGGTGTTAATGACCAGTAATTCCAAGTCGTAACTGTAAAATCCTGTCCCCTCAGTACAGATTCACACGAGGCATGTAGTGAAGTCAAGGTCACTCTGGACCTGCACCTTTATTTCACAGCTCTGGAATGCTGCACTTGCCTGAGACCTGTCCTTATATACCTGTCTCTTGCAAGTGCACCCCTGGTGGTAAGGTATGCTGGTGGTTACAGGTCATATCTTATTATAGTCATGTATAGCATGTTAGGATACAGTTATATATAATAATGTAAGATACATGACATCACTCTCCCCCAAGGTCTTATTGTCTTTATAGGTTCAGTCTCTCAGGTGGTCTACGCTCTCGCGTGGAGCGTCTGAGTTGTGGTTCAGTTGTTTGCCTTGGTGTCTGTTTTTCTTTGGGTGTGGTTGCTGGTATCTCGCCTGGGCTGTCTGTTTCGATTGGTGTGATTGTTGTTGACTCGCCTGGGCTGTCTGTTGGGATTGCCCTTTCCTCAGATTGTTCCCTCTGTCTGTCCACCAGGTGTGGTGCGAGTTCCACATTGTAGTCTGCCTCTGGTTCCGCAGTGTTGTTGGTAAATCTGCTTTTGACTTGGTCTACATGCCTCCGGCAGGTTTTGCCATTGTCCATTTGTACTACCAGTAGCCTGTTTCCTTCCTTGCCCGTTACTGTCCCTGCAAGCTATTTGGGACCCCTGCCATAGTTTAGAACAAACACTTTGTCCCCTATCTCATTCCATCTCCCCCTCGAATTTCTGTCATGGTACTCAGTCAGCTTACGGCGCTTTGCCTCAACGATTTCGTGCATGTCTGGGAGGATTAATGAGAGCCTTGTTTTTAAAGTCCTTTTCATTAACAGTTGCGCGGGGGTGGGGGGTTCCCAGTCAATGAGTGCGGATGAGATCTGTATGCCAGCAGCAGTCACGACAGGTGACCCTGCAGTGTGGGACTTTGGATTTTAAGCATGCCTTGTTTAATGATCTGCACTGCTCTCTCTGCCTGGCCGTTGGAGGCTGGCTTGAACAGTGCCGTCTTGACGTGATTTATGCCGTGGTCAATTATAAAGTCTTGGAATTCTGCGCTGGTGAAGCATGGACCATTGTCACTGACCAATGTGTCAGGGATTCCGTGCATTGCAAACATGGTTGCGAGGCTCTCCACAGTGGTGGAGGTTGCGCTCGAGTTTAAAATGGTGCATTCGATCCACTTTGAAAATGCATCTACAACTACGAGGAACATTTTGCCCATGAATGGGCCCGCATATCTATGTGCACCCGCGACCACGGTTTGTGTAGGCCAGAGCCAGGGGCTCAGTGGCGCCTCCCTGGGGGCATTGCTGAGTTGGGCACAAATGGTGCACCTTCGGACGCAGAGCTCCAAGTCCGCATCAATACCAGGCCACCAGACGTGGGATCTGGCTATGGCCTTCATGAGAATGATCCCCGGGTGCTCGTGGTGGAGCTCCCGGACAAATGCCTCTCTGCCTCGCAGAGGCATGACTACCCAGCTGCCCCACATCAGGCAGTCTGCTTGTAGTGATAGCTCATGAATGCGCCTGTGAAAGGGTTTTAATTCCTCGGGGCAGGCATCACGAGCCTCTGCCCAGTCACCGGTTAGGACACATCTTTTTACTAAGGATAACGTGGGGTCGCTGGCCGTCCAGGCTCTGATTTGGCGAGCCGTCATGGGCGAACCTGTGGACTCAAAGGCATTGATTGCCATGACTATCTCACAGTCCTGTTCGTCAGACCCTTCCGTGGTCGCCAGAGGTAGCCTGCTGAACGTGTCAGCACAGTTGTCTGTGCCTGGTCTGTGCCTTATGGTATAGTCGTAGGACGCCAGCATGAGTGCCCACCGTTGAATTCGCGCCGAGGCGTTGGCGTTTATTGCTTTGCTCTCGGATAGGAGGGACGTGAGGGGCTTGTGGTCGGTTTCTAATGCGAACTTGGCTCCGAAAAGGTATTGGTGCATCTTTTTGACACCGTACACGCACGCGAGCGCCTCCTTCTCTACCATTCCGTACCCGCGCTCCACCCGCGAAAGTGACCTGGAGGCATAAGCTATATGGGTTGTAATTTGCCCGCACTATTGACATGTTGCAAAACGCACCCGACCCCATATGCTGACTCATCGCATGTGAGAACTAGCTTTTTACCTGGATCAAAGAAAGTCAAAACACTGTTGGAACACAGAAGGTTGCGTGCCTTATTGAAGGCGTGTTCCTGGGCGTCCCCCCAAAACCAATCGCACCCCTTCCTGAGTAGCACGTGGAGAGGCTCCAGCAGCGTGCTTAGGTTCTGCATAAAGTTCCCAAAGTAATTGAGTAGCCCGAGAAAGGCGCGCAGTTCTGAGACATTCCGGGGCCTGGGTGCCAGGCAAATTGCTTCCGTTTTGGACTCTGTTGGGCGGATTCCATCAGCGGCAATCCTTCTGTCCAAAAATTCAACCTCGGGTGCGAGAAACAGGCATTTGGATTTCTTGACTCGTAGGCCTACCCGATCCAACCACTTCAGTACTTCCTCCAAATTACGGAGACGGGAGTCAGTGTCCCTGCCCGTGATAAGTATGTTGTCTTGAAATACAACCGTCCCCGGGATGGACTTGAGCAGACTCTCCATGTTGCGCGGGAATATGGCAGCTGCCGACCTGATGCCAAATGAGCATCGATTGTACATAAAAAGGCCTCGATGTGTGTTGATGGTGGTGAGTAGCTTGGATTCCTCGGACAATTCTTGCGTCAATTTTGAGAAAAATTTACCTCCAGCCAATGTGGTAAATAAGTCTTCCGCTCTGGGCAGTGGGTACTAGTCTTGTAGGGAGACTCTGTTTATGGTAGATTTGTAGTCCCCACAGATTCGTACGGATCCATCAGGCTCCATGACTGGGACGATGGGACTTGCCCAGTCGCTAAATTCCACAGGTGATATAATGCCTTCCCGCAGAAGCCTGTCTAGTTCGTGTTCAATCTTTTCCCTCATCACATAGGGTACAGCTCTGGTCTTGTGATGGACCGGTCTAGCATCCTGTGTGATGTAGGTTTTGACTTTGGCCCCTTTGAAAGTGCCCACACCTGGCTGAAAGAGATGTTCAAATCGCTTTATAACTGTTGAGCAGGAGGTCCGTTCCTCTAATGACATGGCATGGACATCATCCTATTTCCAATTTAGTTTTGCCAGCCAGCTTCTCCCCAGCAATGCTGGGGGGTCTCCGGGGACAATGCACAGGGGAAGTCGGTTCACTGTCCCTTTGTGTGTGACAGAGAGCATGGCGCTGCCGAGGACTGGTACGATTTCTTTGGTATAGGTCCTTAGTTTGTTGTCGAGCCTTGTGAGTTTTGGTCTGTCTCTTTTATGCGGCCACAGTTGTTCAAATTGTTGAGCGCCCATGAGAGATTGACTTGCTCCCGTATCCAGCTCCATGTTGACAGATATCCCATTGAGTAGGACCCTCATCATTATAGGAGGCGTCCTGTTGTAGGAGCAGTGGCCATTGATCGTGTTGACCCGCTGTACATCGGTGTCCTGGGAACTGTCCCCACTATCTTCTGGTCCGCTTTCCGACCCATCCGATTCGTACACCAGCCGAGCTGCCGTTTCTTTGCACATGCGGGCCAAATGCCCTGTATATTCACAATTTCTGCAAACGGCCTGCTGAAATCGACATCCCCTTGACGAGTGCCCAACCCCACACCTCCAGCACAGACCTGTTCCATTGTTCAAAGTGTTTCCAAAGAATGAGCTTTGTCTGGCTGATCTCTCTTGAGCTTCTCTCAGTTTGTAGTTGATTGCTCGCATTGTGGGTTGATGAGGTGTGAACGGCCGTTCCTGTGGCCCTTGATGGCTTCTGCCTGCTGTTGAGAGCCTGTTCTCCCGGTTTTGTCTGTGTGTGGGGGTAGCAGGTTGTTTAGTGCTTGTTCCGATATTTTGTTAGTTGTCGTACCTGCATTGTAAATCAACCTCGTTTCTTCTTCCCCTACGAAGAATGTCTGTGCAACCAGAGCTGCTGCCTCTAAGGTCAGGTTCTTGGTTTCTATGAGCTTTCGGAATATGCCTGCGTGGTCTATTCCTTCAATGAAAAAGTCTCTCAGCATTTCTCTACTCAGTTCATCGGAGAACTCACATAAACTAGCCAACCTCCGAAGTTCCGCCACAAAGTCGGGTATGCTCTGGCCCAGACAGCGTCTGTAGTTGTAGAACCTGTGTCTGGCCATGTGTAGGCTGCTCGCTGGCTTCAGGTGGTCTCTTACCAATGTGCTCAATTCTTCAAACGACTTGCTTGCTGGTTTCTCAGGTGCCAACAGATTAAAGCGTATGTTTTCGAGCCACAGCTGATCAAGAGATGGGCTCTTCTCTTGTCTGCCTTATCGTCGCCTAACCAGTCTTTGGTTACAAAGCTTTGCTGGAGCCTTTCTATAAAGTCCTCCCAATTGTCTCCCGCATTGTACTTTTCATCTGATCCGTTGTTCGCCATTCTGTGGATTCTGTAATCCCGTAACACTTCGCCACTGTAAAGTCCTGTCCCCTCAGTACAGATTCACACGAGGCATATGATGAAGTCAAGGTCACTCTGGACCTGCACCTTTATTTCACAGCTCTGGAATGCTGCACCTGCCTGGGACCTGTCCTTATATACCTGTCTCTTGCAAGTATAGCATGTTAGGATACAGTTATATATAATAATGTAAGATACATGACAGTAACCCTCCTTTGGCTACACGGTACACAACGTTTCCTTGGTCCCTTTTCTGGGATCACCACCACCTCACCTTCCATGTCAGTCCCTATGGCTCCCCATAGACAGTGGTTCCTGAGATCCACTAGGATCTGGTGGCTAATGATAAAATCAGCTCCCACGATCCCTTTCTCCACCTCCATCATAACGCACGGTCTCTTCCAGGCATCGTACTCTAGGGAACACAGGTACACAGGCTGTGCTGGCTCTAGTCATGCATCTGAGTGGGTTGGAGCAGAGGGTTTTACCGTACCAGCTACTGTACCGGTTGCGATAGCTACTGCTCCCTGTCCGTTTATAAGTGTCTGTAGGGCGGCTACGAGTGTCTCATATGAGTCGGGTGTTCCTACCCCGGCCATACAGGCTGATGCTGGAGCGGCCTTTCCCTTAGTCTCTTTCCAGGGGTTCCTACAGTCCTTCCTCCAGTGCCCACTTTTCCCACACCCAAAACACTCGCCCCCTTTGTGGGGAGGGATCCCACCTTCCTGATGCCACTCTCTCTTGCCTTGGCTGGGTTTAATCTCATGGACCCTCCCTTTAGAGGAGGGCTCCTCTGTCCCTCTACCGTTCCGGTAAGCCCGGGTCAACTGTCTGACCACTGTCTCCTCGGTGGTTCTGGGATCTCTTGGATCGAACCAGACCTCGGCTTTTTTCTTTACTCCAGGTAAGCTGTTTGCCACCAGGCTGCAGAGCCAGTGAGCCACCTCGTTAGGATTCAGGTGGGCCCGGTCAAGAACCCACTACAGGCCCTTTTGTAGACCGGCCACAACCTGTCGGCGAAAGCCTGTGGAGTCTCCCCATAGAGCTGCACTGTTTTCTCCACTCGGGAGAAAGGACTCCTGTCGTTCATACCTATGGCTTCTAGAACCTCCTTCTTAACCGTAGCGTACGTGTTTCGCCCCTTTCTGCTGTCTGCAAAGAGGGAATGGCACAGCTTGGTGTCTAGCGAGAAAAGCAACAGCTTAGCCTGCTCCGAATCATCGCACCCGTTAATATCCCCTTTGTGTTCCACTTCCAGGAAGTGTATCGAGGGATCCCCCTGTTGGATGAGCTTACTTAGGTGGCCTATCATAGCCCTCAGTTTTTGGGTGTCGTGGGGGACTACGAAGTTGCTTTCTCGGGGTCCTGTTGCCCCATTGGCGTCAGGTGGACCGGGTGCATTGGCTCTGGTTCTGGCCCTTCTTGTATTGGCTCGCCCGCTTCCCTCTGCTGCCAAGCCAAGTTAAAACTCGGGACTGCAGGTGTTGGTAGTTCGCAATCCTTTCCTGCCCCGCACTCTGGCTGACACCCCTGCTGCTCTGGGCCATTCCCGGGAGCTGCAGGCAGTGACTGAGGGGTTTCTCCTTGCTCTACCAGGTGTTCCTGGGCTAAACCCGGGTTTATCAGGCACACCATGTCTTTAGCCCGGGATAGAGCAAGGTTCAAGCTTTGGATCTGCTGCTAGCAGGGGCTATGGTCCCCTGCCTCAAATTCCCTGGTACTGGCTACCTTATAGGCTACCTGAATGTCTTTTACCTTCTCCCAGTACTTTTTAACTTGCTTGGCGAGGCAGGAATTCTCTTCCCACAACGCCCGTTCGCTATTCTTGGCTTCAATAATCTGTCACTGTAAAAGGTCCAATTGGGTTTTGTGCCTTTCTTTAGTGAACTCTCTACTTTCCTTTAACTGTCCCACCTCTGTCTACAGCCTTTCCCCGACTGTGGCCCTTGCACTGGACCTCTCTTCTGCCTACCTCAATACTCCCTTTAATTTCTCATTCTCCTCATCTAGAAGCCGGATCTGTTGCTGAAGGCAAATTAGCCAAATGGCCTTCTCTATCAACTTTTTATGCTCCTTGCTCTTGGTCCATTGAGCTGCAGCATCTTCTGGACGCTCAGCATACAATAGATCGAGTACCCACTCCTTAGCCACATTTACCCTCTTAAACACATACGAGGAAATCCCCTCTTCCATTTTGCTTCTTTTCCTGAAACCAGTCTCTCTCTTATCACGTCCCTTGTACCAGTGTCCCATTTGGGTCGCCAGGTGTAAGGGGTGGTTTTCAGGGCATCAGCTTTCCCTTCTGACCTTATATGAGTGGTTCTGAATCGCTCCCACACCCTTGGTTCTAGACACTGGAATTATGAAGGGACTGTGACAGACTTGGACAGACAATCGGTTTCAAGGTAGGAAGCAGGTATGGCTTTATTGTGTCTAAAAAGAAGTAAAAGGCACACCTTTAATAACACACACAGAATAGTAATATCAATACACACTGAGGGGTACAACACATTGAATAAAATGTCAAAATACAGCCTTTGGGGGAAAAAAAATATAGCTCAAACTCTAAACGGGGTAAAGAAGAGAATGCAGATACATTTACACAAGTTATCCCAGCCTCCCCCTCCCAATTCCCCTAACTAACTAAGTTATAGCTCTGGGGGTTCAGGGGCTATGCTCACCAATCCCTTTAGACAGTTGCCGGTGAGTCACAGTTTCGGGGTTCGCTGCACTTGGCCTTTTAGGCGAGCCGTACCCCGGACGGAGGAGAGGACTTTGGATTGCGTAGTCTTCGGTTGGGGTGCGTCCGTTGATGCGGTAAGTTGCATTTTGGATGTGTGTGGTATGTACCCACTTTCTTTGGTTAGGAATAGTTTTAGTTAGTCCTTTTTGGTAATTTCTCCCCTGTTGGGTCATTCAGAAGTAGATTGTAGAGTGGTTGTCACTTTGGCTGCTGACAACCTTCCGTTTCGTGGGCCTCGTGCTCGGTCAGTCCTTGACGATTTCCTTGTAGTTTCCTTCACTACTCCATTTCTTCACTCCCCAGCTCCGGCTGCTTGTGTCTGTCTGTGTTCGAGTCTGTGTATTTTCCTGGTAAAACTGGGAATAGATATACCCCAAAAAGGCTTCCTTATCTGGCCCAGCTCTTTGTTTCAATTTTGCAGCCCAGCTAACTGAAACTTGATTCCGTGGTTTTAATCTGGCGTTAATAGGCTTTTCGAAGTTGATGAGCTCTCGTCCATTGTGCTAATCTGGCCTGAGCCAGATATTTTTATGCCTGTTGAAAAGATGTTGGAATATGTATGTGACATTTGGGTCCTCTGGGTGGGGTGATAATGTTTCTGCCATGGTCGATTGTTTAAATGCTAATGTTTTCTCGGGGCAAGTTGCGAGGGTAAACAGTTCCCAGACAATTTGATTAGCTCCACTGTCCAAACTGGCCCTTTACAGATTGACCCCACCCCTTTTCTTGCAGACCCAACATTCACCTTTTAAAAATCCTAAATGCGATTAAAGTTCGTAGTTTCTTCCATGTGCACTTTAGGATTTCAAACTTTCTGGTAGATAGTTCTAAATTAAATTCCCTTTCCTGTGAGTCCAAACACTGGGGGGGGGGGGGGCGGTCTCCATGAATGCATCCCCTGTAGGCGTCGTCTGCCCCTTTAAAGCTCATTTGTGTCCCGAAGTTTTTCCTTCCATCTTAAAAGTCCAGAAAGGGATTCTTCTCCTCTGCAGGGGAAACGTACCAGGAATCTTTGCGAAATATTGGTAAATTCTACAGGCGTCGGCAGCGGAAGGAGCCACTCCCCCCTTCTGACGAATATCTGTCCCACCTGTGACAGGGTGTGTGGCTCTCGTGTTGGACAGTTCAGCCATCAAAGAACTCACTTTAGGAGTGGAAGCAAGTCTTCCTAAATTCCGAGGGACTGCATATGACAATGATATTGATGGTCAGATCCAAGTGCTTTCTGCGCGTTTGTCCGTTCAAAAGTTTGACAACAAACACTCTATTCCCCTCCTTGGCTAACACAGTGCCAGCAACCCATTTGGGATCATGACCATAATTAAGAACAAACACAGGGACATTAACTTCAATGTCGCGTGATACAGCTGCGCGATCGTGGTACATGTTATGCCGGTGATGCCGGGTTTCTACATGATCATTGAGATCCAGGTCGACTAAGGAGAGCCTGGTTTTGAGTGCTCTCTTCATTAGCAATTCTGCAGGGGGAACCCCGGTAAGCGAGTGGGGTCGCGTGCGGTAGTTGAGCTGAATCCGAGATAACCGGGTCTGCAGGGAACCGTCCATCACGCGTTTCAAGCTCTGCTTGATGGTTTGGACTGCCTGTTCCGCTTGACCACTGGATGCAGCTTAAATGGCGCAGACCTGACATGCTTGATGCCATTGCGGGTCATGAACTCGTTGAATTCCGAGCTGGTGAAGTATGGTCCATTGTCACTAAGAAGGACATCGGGCAAACCATGGGTGTCGAACATGGCCCAGAGGCTTTCAATGGTGGCAGTGGATGTACATGACGACATTATTATACATTCAATCTATTAGAGTAAGCATCCACTGCTACTAGGAACATCTTCCCGAGAAAGGGGCCAGCAAAATCTACGTGGGCCCTTGACCACGGTTTGGAGGGCCATGACCACCTCCCTTGGTGCATTGCTCAACTGTGAGCAAGTGTTGCATTGGTGTACGCATGACTCCAATTCCGAGTCAATGCCGACCACCAAACATGCGACCTGGCGATAGCCTTCATCATGACTATGCCTGTGTGGATACTGTGAAGGTCGCGTATAAACGTTTTCCTGTCTTTTTTTGGCAAAATTACATGATTCCCCCATAGGAGGCAGTCTGAATGGATGGACATTTTGTCCTTGCATCAGTGGAATGAGTTAATTTCATCTTGCATTTCCCCTGGGACCGCCGACCAGCTCCCATTGAGGACGAGGCTTTTTACTGGTGATAGCACCGGGTCTTGGCTAGTCCAGGTCCTGATCTGGTGAGCCGTGACGGGTGACCCCTCGCTCTCAACAGCATCCATTACAAGGAGCAAGTCTGCGGGTTGTGCCATTTTCACCCCAGTGATGGGCAATGGTAGCCTACTGAGGGCATCCGCACAGTTCTCAGTGCCTGGTCTGTGGCGGACCACATAATATATGCAGATAACGTTAATGCCCATCTTTGGATGCGGGACGAAGCATTGGTGTTAATACCTTTGCTTTCTGAGAACAACGAAATGAGCGGCTTGTGGTTGGTTTCAAGCTCGAACCAGAGCCCAAATAGGTATTGGTGCATTTTCTTAACCCCGTATACACATGCTAATGCTTCTTTTTCAACCATACTGTAGGCTCTTTCAGCCTTAGATAAACTTCTGGATGTATATGCAACCGGTTGCAGTTTGCCTGACACATTTGCTTGCTGTAACACACAACCGACCCTGTACGAAGATGCATCACAAGCTAGTACTAAAAGTTCACACGGGTCATACAATACAAGTAGCTTGTTCGAAAATAGCAGGTTTCTGGCCTTGTTAAAGGCTGTCTTTTGAGCTTTACCCCCAAACCCAGTTGTCACCCTTGCGTAGCAATAAATGCAATGGTTCCAGCAAAGTGCTCAACCCTGGTAGAAAGTTACCAAAATAGTTGAGTCCCAGGAACGAACGCAGCTCCATTACATTCTGTGGTCTGGGTGCATTCTTGATGGCCTCCGTCTTGGAGTCCGTGGGTCTGATGCCGTCCCACGCAATCTTTCTCCCTAGAAATTCGACCTCTGGCGCCAGGAAAACGCACTTGGAGCATTTCAACCTGAGTCCCACTCTGTCCAGTCGCTTGAGAACCTCTTCCAGGTTGTGCAAGTGTTCGGTGGTGTTACAGCCAGTGATCAAGATGCCGTCTTGGAACACCAAGGTGCGCGAAATCGATTTCAGCAGACTCTCCATGTTCCTCTGGAAGATGGCCGCCGCCGAACGAATCCCAAAGGGGCATCTGTGGTATATGAACAGTCCTCAGTGCGTGTTGATGCACGTCAATTTTTTTGAAGGTTCAGCCAGCTCCTGTGTCATGTAAGCAGAGGTTAGATCCAGCTTGGTGAATGACTTCCCCACTGCTAGCATTGCAAACAGGTCATCCACTTTGGGTAGTGGGTACTGGTCCTGTAACGAGACTCAGTTGATCGTTACCTTGTAGTCCCCGCAGATTATGACCGCCCCATCGCTCTTCAATACCGGAACAATTGGACTGGCCCACTCGTTGAACTCGACTGGCGATATGATCCCCTCTCATTGAAGTCTATCCAGCTCGATCTTGACTTTCTCTCGCATCATGTATGGAACCGCTCGGGCCTTATGATGAACTGGTCATGCATCAGGGATTAGATGGATCTGCACTTTGGCACCTGTGAAGTTGCCGATGCCTGGCTCGAATAACAATGGGAATTTGTTTAGCACTTGGGCGCACAAGGCATCATCCTCCGAAGACAATGCTTTGATGTCGTCCCAGTTCCATCGGATCTTTCCTAGCCAGCTTCTGCCAAACAGCGTTGGGCCATCGCCTGGTACAATCCATAGTGGTAAATCATGCACAGCTCCATCGTACGATACCTTCACTGCCACACTGCCAATGACTGGTATGAGCTCTTTGGTGTAAGTGCGTAGCTTGGTGTGGATCAGACTTAGTTTTGGCCTTTGTGCCTTGTTGCCCCACAGTTTCTCAAAAGCCTCCTGGCTCATAATTGACTGACTCACCCCCTGTCCAATTCCATGGAAACTGGAATGCTGTTTAATTTGACTCTTAACATTATCGGAGGGCTTTTGATGGTGAAGGTGTATACCCCATACACTTCCTCTTCTGCCTCGGGCTGAGTTGCCTCTCTTACTCGTTCAGCGTGATCCGCGCCGGATCGGTCATTTTCTGCCGACTCTGCCACGTGGTGAGTCGCAGCATATCTGCACATTCGCTGGAGGTGCCCCATTGTTCCACAGCCCTTGCACATGTAGTGCTTGAATCGACATTGATGGGCTCGCTGATTACCTCTGCAGCGCCAACACGGTGGACTCTGAGTCATCCTAGGTCTGGCCTCTGCAGGCGTGTAGGCCCTGCCATGTACAGTTCTGCCTGCTGAAGACATTATTTTATGCACAGTACTTGCCGGTGAGTTTCGATGCTGCAATGATATCTGTTTAGTGTTATCGTTCATGGACGTAAAAGCCTGGGCTATCGTGATGGTCTTGCTCAGATCTAGGGGTTCTGCAGACAGCAGTTTGCGAAGAATGACCTTGTGGCCAATTCCAAGCACGAGAAAGTCCCGCAATACTTCCCCCAAAAATCCAGCAAATACGCACAGTCCTGCAAGGCTTCTTAGGTCGGCGACATAGCTCGCCACGTCCTGGCCCTCACAGCGGTGGTGCATATAAAAGCGATACCTGGCCATCAAGATGCTCTCCTTCGGCTTGAGGTGTTCCTGAACCAGCGTGCACAACTCTTCATATGTCTTGTCCGTTGGTTTCGTCAGTGCTAGCAGATTTTTGATGAGGCCATATATCGTGGACCTGCAAACGGTGAGAAGAATTGCCCTGCGCTTGATCGCGGTTTCTGCCTTTTCCAGCTCGTTGGCCACGAAGTACTGGTCAAGACGCTCAACAAAGACTTCCCATTCATAACCCTCAACAAATCTCTCAAGAATACCAACGGCAGCCATAACTGCGTGAAAGTTCATGATCTGTTACTCGTCGTCAATTGTTACATTTAGAATAACTCCACAAGATGGTATATCTTAAGCTCAAACTGTTGTGACCTTGGTCTCTTTATTGTAACTCCAGACTGAGGAGGCAGCATGGTAGACTGCCTTTTATACCTGCTTGCCCAGGGTGTGCAGGTGACCCTTGGGTCTCCCACACGTGTGCCCCCTGGTGGCAAGTCTTACACATTGGTAATGTTTACATACATTATATTTACAATCTATATTAATGACTTGGATGAAGGGACTGAGTGTAATGTAGCCAAGTTTGCTGATGGTACAAAGATGGGTGGGAAAGCAAATTGTGAGGAGGACACAAAGAATCTGAAAAAGGATATAGACAGGCTAAGTGAGTGGGCAAACATTTGGCAGATGGGGTATGATGTGGGCAATTGTGAGGTTATCCATTTTGGCAGGGAAAATAAAAAAACAAATTATTATTTAAATGGAGAGAGATTACAAAATGCTGCAGTACAGAGTGCATGAAACACAAAACGTTAGTATGCAGATACAGCAAGTAATCAGGAAGGCAAATGGAATGTTGGCCTTTATTGCAAGGGGGATAGAGTATAAAAGCAGAGAAGTCCTGCTACAACTGCACAGGGTATTGGTGAGACCACACCTAGAGTACTGCATACAGTTTTAGTCTCCTTATTTAAGGCAGTTCAGAGAAGGTTCACTAGGTTAATTCCTGAGATGAAGGGGTTGACTTCTGAAGAAAGGTTGAGCAGGTTGGGACTATACTCATTGGAGTTTAAAAGAATGAGAGGTGATCTTATTGAAACATATAAGATACTGAGGGGACTCGTGGGGGAATCTAGAACTAGGCGGCATAGTTTAAGAATAAGGGGTCACCCATTTAGAACTGAGATGAGGAGAAATTTATTCTCTCAGAGTCATAAATCTGTAGAATTCTCTGCCCCAGAGAGCTGTGAAAGCTGCATCATTGAATATATTTAAGGTGGAGATAGACAAATTTTTGAACGATAAGGAAGTGAAGGGTTATGGGGAGCGGGCTGGGGAATGGAGCTGAGCCCAGGATGAGGTCAGCCATGATCTTATTGAATGGTGGAGCAGGCTCGAGGGGCCAATGGACTACTCCTGCTCCTATGTCTTATGTTCTTATGTCTCCGAGCCAATAAGGGAGTCTAGCAATGGGCCTTCGGGTTGGGAAGCAAAGATTCGGAGATCGGCGGCTGAGGTGGACAGAAGGCAGCTGGGAGTCAAAGATTGGGCCAGGGCCCCACCCCACACCGGGGAAGGGCCTTTTACCGATGGCAGCGTGACCCCTAAACCGATTTCTTTTTTGGTTTTTGTCTCTTGCTGGAGATGTTTAACTCTGAAAAATCAGTCACACCAGAAATGAAATCCACTTTTAGTCCCATTGCTTATTTAAGCGAATTCTGACCATCACTGTATAACAAATCAAGTGCATTACAGGCAGAAAAAGAATGATTTTTCTTGTGGTTGGAGATTATTTGACGTGAATAAAAAGTATTCATGTGAAACCCGTCCCCTCTATTTTTTTTTCCTTTTTTAAAAGAAAATATATTTTCTCCACTTCCACTTTTGGTCTTTGCAGCTCCACTTCCATTTTTGGTATTTGTTCAAGTTATAAAACAAAGTATTCACCAGAAGTCCACCCATGCATCTAAAGAGCAATAAATCCGTACCAGACTTTGCTGATCTGGTGACTTGGTCAAAAAGAGCACATATTGACATTTAATGAGGTCAAATTAAGTGCCTATTTATACAATAAATAAACACATCCGGTGGTTTAAGCTGATACTGCTCCACAGTTAAACCTGTCCCAGTTTGAACTTTTTCTGTGCCTCTTTCCCAAAAAACAAATATGCACACTTATTCTCTCTCTTTTTCACTTTCGCTCAAAAACACTAGTCCAACTTCTTCATGCTTAGGTTTCTGGTGTTTTTTTTTAAATAGCAGAGTGAGGTGACCTCGCTAAAGTTAGCTGATGCAAATACGGAGAAAAATTGCAAAAAGGAGAGAATTTTTAAAAAACTACGTGCTTTGAGAAAATGTACACCAAAATATTACATATTTTGCAATGATAACAAGAACTTTAAAAAAATTAAGCTTTAAATGGGATCATGTACTCCAGACAATTCTAGTTTTGCCATTCGGTAGTTGGTATTGCTGCTAGATTTCAAAATAAGAGTCGAGGGCTCTCTGCAAATAATTTGGGAGAGTTGGTGAGCGGCCTGTGCAGAACCTCGCGATTGGTGCACGAACGCATACCTTAGCAGGAACATTGGTGTGCGGCCCTCAACAGCTCACCAAAACTCGGTAAGTGGCCCTCCAGCCCAAATAATTGCCCACCACTGGCTTAGAAGAACCTAACCGCACTGAGTACACTCAAGTACCACTCATAAATACCAACTTTTGGATCCTTTGCTTCCTTCTTTTTTGACTTGCCTTTCTCTTTCACTCTCAAGACCCACATAAAATATCTTTTTTAAACTAAAGATAATGACGATTAAGGAAGGAGGACAAGATTTGCTAATGTGAAGTATTTTGTAGCTGCAGAGGGAAAAGAGGAGAGACAAAGGTAACATGAAAATAAGACAGAGGCGGGAATTTTCTTTACCTGGACAGGTCCGGTGCGGGCAATCGTCGTGGCAGGTCGCAACCCCATTCTTGCTTCCATCCCACTGTACAAATGGACTTTGAGTTTGGTATGTATGTAAACCTGTAAATACCATGTCCAACCACCAGAGGGCTTATCCCCTGGAGTCCCAAGGGATCCCACAATCCCTTGGGGGCACCTGTATCTAAGGAGGCCTCACAGGCTGGAAAGGCACTCTGAGATCTGTAATAAAGGACTACGGTCACACCTTACTTTGAGTTTGCAGTATCTAGTCTGACTCTTTATTCAAAACATAACAACTGGCTACGAGATACAAATGACAAACCCCACCACAACAATGCAGAGAACCGTGGGTATCCTGGAGAAATTTTCGGAGGGAGATGATTGGGAAACCTTCGTGGAGCGATTCGACCAATTTTTCGTGGCCATCGAACTGGAAGGAGAAGCGAACGCTGCCAAATGAAGGGCGATCCTCCTCACCGTTTGCGGGTCATCATGAAAAATCTGCTCGCTCCAGCGAAACCCACAGACAAGTCGTACGATGAGTTGTGCACACTGGTCTGGGAGCATCTAAACCCGAAGGAAACCGTTCTGATGGCAAGGTATCGGTTCTACACATGCAAGGGGTCTGAAGGCCAGGAAGTGGCGAGCTACGTCGCCGAGCTAAGGCGCCTTGCAGGACATTGCGAATTTGAAGGACACTTGGAGCACATGCTCAGGGACGACTTTGTACTTGGCATTGGCCATGAAGTAATACTTCACAAACTTTTAATTGTAGAGACCCCAACCTTGAATAAAGCCATAGCGATAGCCCAGGCGTTTATCGCCACCAGTGACAATACCAAACAAATTTCTCACCACACTAGTGCTGCTGCAAGTACAGTGAACAAAGTAACAAAGTTTTCGAATCGAAATGTACAGGGCAGGACTTATGCGCCTGCAGCTACACGTCCGCAGATAACTGAGTCCACCATCAAGAGTGGTGAATACAAGGCCATTAACACCTTGTTGGCGCTGCGGGGGTGATCATCGTTTCCATTCATGCTGCTTCAAAGAATACGTTTGCAAGGGCTGTGGAACAATGGGACACCTCCAATGCATATGCAGGCAAGCTGCAAACCCTGCTAATCTTGCAAACCACCATGTTGCAGAGGAGGACAGATCCATGGTGGATCACGACAAACCAGAGCCTCAGACCGAGGAGGCAGAGGTATATGGGGTGCACACATTTACCACAAAGTGTCCCCCGATAATGCTGAAGGTTGAATTAAATGGACTCCCGATATCCATAGAGCTGGACAAGGGCGCAAGCCAGTCCATAATGAACAAAAAGACTTTTGATAAATTGTGGTGCAGCAAGACCTCAAGGCCAGTCCTGACTCCCATTCATACTAAACTGAGAACGTACACAAAGCAACTGATTCCCGTAATTGGCAGTGCTACCGTAAAGGTCTCCTATGATGGAGCGGTGCATGATTTACCACTCTGGGTGGTACCAGGCGATGGCCCCACGCTGTTCAGCAGGAGCTGGCTGGGAAAGATACGCTGGAACTGGGACGACGTCCGAGCGCTTTCATCCGTCGGCGACACCTCATGTGCCCAGGTCCTAAACAACTTCCCCTTGCTGTTCGAACCAGGCATCGGGAAATTCCAAGGAGCAAAAGTGCAGATCCATTTGATTCCGGGGCGCAACCCATCCATCACAAGGCAAGAGCGATACCTTACATGATGAGAGAGAGGGTGGAGATCGAACTGGACAGGCTGCAATGAGAGGGCATCATTTCGCCGATCGAATTCAATGAGTGGGCCAGTCCGATTGTTCTAGTCCACAAGGGAGATGGCATCATCAGAATCTGTGGTGATTACAAAGTAACTATCAATTGTTTCTCACTGCAGAATCAATACCCACTACCGAAGGCAGATAACCTGTTTGCAATGCTGGCGGGACGGATAACGTTCCAACGATATAAGTAAGAAGCGGGAAGAGGTCCTACAAGCTGAATTTAGGGAGCTAGGAGTTAAATTAAAAAGTAGAACCTCAAAGGCAGTAATCTCTGGATTGCTACTAGTGCCACGTGCTAATCAGAGTAGAGGGAGCAGGATAGTTAGAATAAATACGTGGCTTGAGCAGTGGTGCAAGAGGGAGGGATTCAAATTCCTGGGGCATTGGAACCAGTTCTGGGGGAAGTGGGACTTGTACAAAAGGGACGGTCTGCACTTGGGCAGGACTGGAACTGATGTCCTGGGGGTAACAGTTGCTAATGCAGTTCAGGAGTGTTTAAACTAATATGGCAGGGGGATGGGAACCTATGCAGCGAGACAGGGTGAAGTAATATGGAGTCAGAAACAGATGGTAGAAAGGTAAAAAGCAACAGTGGAAGGCCGAGTAAACAAAGGCAAGAAACAAAAAGGGCCACACTACATCATAATTCTAAAAGGACAAAGGGTGTAAAAAAAACAAGCCTGAAGGCTTTGTGTCTTAATGCAAGAAGTATCCATAATAAAATGGATGAATTAACTGTGCAAATAGATGTTAACAGATATGATGTGATTGGGATTACAGAGACGTGTCTCCAGGATGATCAGGGCTGGGAACTCAACATCCATGGGTATTCAACATTCAGGAAGGATAGAGTAAAAGGAAAAGGAGGTGGGGTAGCATTTCTGGTTAAAGAGGAGATTAATGCAATAGTTAGGAAGGACATTAGCTTGGATGATGTGGAATCTATATGGATAGAGCTGCAGAAACACCAAAGGGCAAAAAACGTTAGTGGGAGTTATGTACAGACCTCCAAACAGTCGTAGTGATGTTGGGGACGGCATCAAACAGGAAATTAGGGATGCATGCAATAAAGGTGCAGCAGTTATCATGGGTGACTTTAATATGCATATCGATTGGGCTAACCAAACTGGAAGCAATACGGTGGAGGAGGATTTCCTGGAGTGCATAAGGGATGGTTTTCTAGACCAATATGTCGAGGAACCAACTAGGGGGGAGGCCATCTTAGACTGGGTGTTGTGTAATGAGAGAGGATTAATTAGCAATTTTGTTGTGCGAGGCCCCTTGGGGAAGAGTGACCATAATATGGTGGAATTCTACATTAGGATGGAGAATGAAACAGTTAGTTCAGAGACCATGGTCCAGAACTTAAAGATGGGTAACTTTGAAGGTATGAGGCGTGAATTGGCTAGGATAGATTGGCGAATGATACTTAAGGGGTTGACAGTGGATGGGCAATGGCAGACATTTAGAGACTGCATGGATGAATTACAACAATTGTACATCCCTGTCTGGCGTAAAAATAAAAAAGGAAGGTGGCTCAACCGTGTCGATCAAGGGAAATCAGGGATAGTATTAAAGCCAAGGAAGTGGCATACAAATTGGCCAGAAACAGCAGTGAACCCAGGGACTGGGAGAAATTTAGAACTCAGCAGAGGAGGACAAAGGGTTTGATTAGGACAGGGAAAATAGAGTACGAGAGGAAGCTTGCAGGGAACATTAAGACGCTTCTATAGATATGTAAAGAGAAAAAGGTTTGTAAAGACAAACGTAGGTCCCCTGCAGTTAGAATCAGGGGAAGTCATAACGGGGAACAAAGAAATGGCAGACCAATTGAACAAATACTTTGGTTCGGTATTCACTAAGGAGGACACAAACAACCTTCCGGATATAAAAGGGGTCAGGAAGTCTAGTAAGAAGGAGGAACTGAGGGAAATCCTTATTAGTCGGGAAATTGTGTTGGGGAAATTGATGGGATTGAAGGCCGATAAATCCCCAGGGCCTGATGGTCTGCATCCCAGAGTACTTAAAGTGGCCTCGGAAATAGCGGATGCATTGACAGTCATTTTCCAACATTCCATAGACTCTGGATCAGTTCCTATGGAGTGGAGGGTAGCCAATGTAACCCCACTTTTAAAAAAAGGAGGGAGAGAGAAAACAGGGAATTATAGACCGGTCAGCCTGACATCGGTAGTGGGTAAAATGATGGAATCAATTATTAAGGATGTCATAGCAGCACATTTGGAAAGAGGTGACATGATAGGATTTGTGAAAGGGAAATCATGCTTGACAAATCTTCTGGAATTTTTTGAAGATGTTTCCAGTAGAGTGGACAAGGGAGAACCAGTTGATGTGGTGTATTTGGACTTTCAGAAGGCTTTCGACAAGGTCCCACACAAGAGATTAATGTGCAAAGTTAAAGCACATGGGATTGGGGGTAGTGTGCTGACATGGATTGAGAACTGGTTGGCAGACAGGAAGCAAAGAGTAGGAGTAAATGGGTACTTTTCGGAATGGCAGGCAGTGACTAGTGGGGTACCACAAGGTTCTGTGCTGGGGCCCCAGCTGTTTACATTGTACATTAATGATTTAGACGAGGGGATTAAATGTTGTATCTCCAAATTTGTGGATGACACTAAGTTGGGTGGCAGTGTGAGCTGCGAGGAGGATGCTATGAGGCTGCAGAGTGACTTGGATAGGTTAGGTGAGTGGGCAAATGCATGGCAGATGAAGTATAATGTGGATAAATGTGAGGTTATCCACTTTGGTGGTAAAAACAGAGAGACAGACTATTATCTGAATGGTGACAGATTAGGAAAAGGGGAGGTGCAACGAGACCTGGGTGTCATGGTATATCAGTCATTGAAGGTTAGCATGCAGGTACAGCAGGCGGTGAAGAAAGCAAATGGCATGTTGGCCTTCATAGCGAGGGGATTTGAGTACAGGGGCAGGGAGGTGTTACTACAGTTGTACAGGGCCTTGGTTAGGCCACACCTGGAGTATTGTGTACAGTTTTGGTCTCCTAACTTGAAGAAGGACATTCTTGCTATTGAGGGAGTGCAGCGAAGGTTCACCAGACTGATTCCCAGGATGGCGGGACTGACCTATCAAGAAAGACTGGATCAACTGGGCTTGTATTCACTGGAGTTCAGAAGAATGAGAGGGGATCTCATAGAAACATTTAAAATTCTGACGGGTTTAGACAGGTTAGATGCAGGAAGAATGTTCCCAATGTTGGGGAAGTCCAGAACCAGGGGTCACAGTCTAAGGATAAGGGGTAAGCCATTTAGGACCGAGATGAGGAGAAACTTCTTCACCCAGAGAGTGGTGAACCTGTGGAATTCTCTACCACAGAAAGTTGTTGAGGCACTCCCTCAATAGCAAGAATGTCCTTCCTCAAGTTAGGAGACCAAAACTGGACACAATACTCCAGTAGTCCTTACTACTCGGGGGATCAAGGGATATGGCGAGAAAGCAGGAAGTGGGTACTGAAGTTGCATGTTCAGCCATGAACTCATTGAATGGCGGTGCAGGCTCAAAGCGCCGAATGGCCTACTCCTGCACCTATTTTCTATGTTACTATGTTCATGAAGCTGGACTTGACCTTGGCCTACATGACGCAGGAGCTGGAGGAATCATTGAAAGGCCTCACCTGCACAACGGTCTCTTCATTTACAAAAGATGCCCATTTGGGATTCGATCAGCCACGGCGATATTCCAGAGGAACATGGAAAGCTTGCTGAAGTCGGTCCTGTGTACCGTGGTCTTCCAGGACGACATCTTGGTTACAGATCAGGACACCGTTGAGCACCTGCAGAACCTGAAGGAGGTTCTTAGTCGGCTTAATCATGTGGGGTCAGGCTAAAATGCTCGAAGTGTGTTTTCCTGGCGCCTGAAGTGGAGTTCCTGGGGAGAAGAATCGCGGCGGATGGCTTCAGGCCCACCGGAGGCAATCAAGAATGCACCGAGACCACAGAATGTCACGGAGCTGCGGTCATTTCTAGGACTTCTGAACTATTTTGGTAACTTCTTACCGGGTCTTTCACATTGTTAGAACCCCTGAACTCTTTACTATGTAAAGGAGATGAATGGGTATGGGGTAAAAGCCAAGAAAATGCCTTTGAGAAAGCTAGGAAGCTGTTACGTTCAAACAAATTGCTTGTGTTGTGCGATCCATGTAAACGTTTGGTACTAGCATGTGATGCGTCATCGTACAGGGTCGGGTGTGTATTGCAACAGGCTAATGAATTTGGGAAATTGCAACCAGTTGCTTATGCATCCAGAAGTCTGTCTAAGACTGAGAAGGCCTACAGTATGATCGAAAAAGAAGCGTTAGCGTGTATTTACGTGGTAAAGAAAATGCATCAATATCTGTTCGGGCTCAAATTTGAATTTGAAACCAACCATAAGTGCTTATATCCCCCTTTTCTGAAAGCAAGGAGATAAATACGAATGCATCGGCCTGCATCCAGAGATGGGTGCTCACGTTGTCCACATATAACTACGCCATCCGCCACAGGCCGATGCTCTCAGTAGGCTGCCATTGCCCACCACAAGGATGGAGATGGCACAGCCCACAGATTTAGTTATGGTAATGGAAGCATTCGAGAGTGAGCAATCACCTGTTACCGCCCGACAGATTAGAACCTGGACAAGCCAGGACCCCTTACTGTTCTTAGTAAAAAATTGTGTGCTCCACGGGAGTTGGTCTAGTGTCCCATTAGAGGTGCAGGAGGAAATAAAGCCATACCAGCGGTGCAAAGATGAAATGTCTATACAGGCAGACTGCCTCCTATGGGGTAATGGTGCCAAAAAAGGGCAGGGACACTTTCATCAGTGATCTCCACAGCACCCACCCAGGCATCGTAATGATGAAAGCGATAGCCAGATCCCACCTGTCGTGGCCCGGTATCGATGCAGACTTAGAGTCCTGCGTGCACAAGTGTAATACATGTTCACAGTTAAGCAATGCACCCAGGGAGGCGCCACTAAGTTTATGGTCCTGGCCCTCCAAACCGTGGTCCAGGGTGTATGTCAACTATGCAGACCCATTCTTGGGAAAATGTTCTTAGTGGTTGTCGATGCGTACTCCAAATGGATTGAATGAGTGATAATATTGGCAAGCGCATCCGCTGCCACCATTGAAAGCCTACGGGCCATGTTTGCCACGCACGGCCTGCCTAATGTCCTTGTAAGTGACAATGGGCCATGCTTTACCAGTGCCGAATTCAAGGAGTTCATGACCCGCAATGGGATCAAACATGTCATATCTGCCCCGTTTAAACCAGCATCCAATGGTCAGGCAGAACGAGCAGTTTGAATAATCAAGCAGAGCTTGAAAAGGGTAACTGAAGGCTCACTGCAAACTCATTTATCCTGAGTCCTGCTTAGTTACCGCACAAGACCCCACTCGCTCACTTAGGTCCCTCCCGCTGAACTGCTCATGAAAAGGACACTTAAGACAAGGCTTTCGTTAGTACACCCTGATCTACACGAACAGGTAGAGAGCAGGCGGCTTCAACAGAATACATATCATGATCGCACAAATGTGTCATGCGAAATTGAGATAAATGATCCTGTACTTGTGTTGAACTATGGACAAGGTCCCAAGTGGCTTCCTGGCACTGTTTTGGCCAAAGAGGGGAGTAGGGTGTTTGTGATCTAACTCTCAAATGGACTCACCTGCAGGAAACTCTTCGACCAACCAAACTCAGATTTACGGACTATTCAGAACAGCCCACAATAAACTCCACCTTTTTCGACCCTCAAACGCACACACAAGTGACAACCGACCCATTACCCGCAGCAACCCAGCGGGACTCACCACCCCCAGCAGCTCAGCAAGGCCAGCAGCGCAGCAGCCCAGCGAGGGCCCAACAAACGATCCCACAATCCCTCGGGAGCACCTGTATATAAGGAGGCCTCACAGGCTGGAGAGGCATTCTGAAATCTGTAATAAGGGACTACAGTCGCACCTTTTTTGAGCTTGAAGTATCTAGTCTGACTCTTTATTCAAATCGTAACAGCATTAATGGGGCCTATTAAGCCCACCCTGTGCGACCCCAGCCCTATTAAATGTTGCGAATCTGCTGACATCATCCATGACATATTTTCAGCCGGAATATTTAAAGGAGCCATGGCCACATTGCATTTGAAGGTTTATCTCGGAGTGCGCAGGCAATGCACTGGAGGTTTTGATTGTTCAAAACATTTGGAAACATGACTGCACAGAGGCGGAGATGATGCACCCAGGTTCTCCAATGACTCCCTCCGTATGCTTGTGAAGGGAGTGAGAGCACTAAGGGAAGTCCTCTTTCCTTCAAATGGGTAGAAGAGTCCTCCCCAGGAGACAAAAAGCACCTGGCACCAAATTGCAGTGGAGGTCAACAGCAGGGATGTGATCAGGAGGGCCTGGGTGCAGTGCTGGAAATGTTTCAATGATCTCATTAGATCAGGAAAGATGAGTACAAAGCCACAATCAACTTCATCCTGCTGTGCCTCTCATCATATTCCCATCACTCTGCCTTCCCTACCCTACTCCTGCACATCCTTACTCACACCAACATACCTTGTACGTCCACCCATCCCTCTCTCTATCTACATTATCACATCCTATCTTATTGCCACCCCTCACACTCACCCTCATCCTAATACCAACAACACACAAGGAGGTCATTTTTCATTACCACCCCACTCCATAATAGTCTCCTTCTAAAAATGTAACCCATCCATTCCTTACACTCATTCCATTACTCTCACTCAACCTTCTATTCTTTCCTTCCTTGCAGGGAAAGAAAGCCCACAATAAGAGGGAGAGGGAGAGAACTGGAGGTGGCCTCCATCATTTGCCACCTTTACAACAGCAGCGGAGGCTGCCTTGGATGTCTCTGGAGTTGCCGAGCAGCTGGAGGTGGGAGACGGAGCGAGGGGGACATCTCAGCAACCTGATGACAGAATTACATATCATACAGCTACATGGCATACATCAGTCACTCATATGGGGATTGATGTCATCAGCCACTGAATGGTTATCATGTGCATAATGGTATCTATACCCATTCTTCATATGACATATTTAACTCATCTCTTTCCTCTCCCACAGGTCCATAAAGAGCCCCCCTGCACTATCCAGGAGGAAGAGCAAGACGACTCCTCAGAGGAGCCTCCAGCCTCTGGGGGCGCACTATCATCAGACTTAAGTGCACCCAGCACCAGTGCAGAGACGCACACCTCGGTGGGTGCCACGCAAGATAGAGTAGTGTTGTCACCTGGTGTGTCACATGTCACATGTGAGCAAGAACAGATGGTGGAGACAGGGACAGCAGTGGAGACTCCTCGCCAGAGGGCACAGGATGCTCCCAGCTCTGCTCAACTGCATGCAGAAAGAGGTTGATCCTGGAGGTGCAGGAAGAAATGCAGGAGGATCCGACGGGTTTTGCGAGCGCAATGTCTGCAAATGTTCAGATAATGGAGGAGTCCATCTCCAAAATGAGCACCACTGTGCAGGTGATGGTGACTGTGGGCTCTTCAATGGAAATGATGGCCACTTGCATGGAGCAGAAATACACCACTCACACGAGCATATGCTATCTATGGAGAATAGATGGCAGAGGCTCATAGATCTTCTCTCTAGGAGGGATGTCAGCATAGATGTGGGTCCTCATGGCTCCAATGATGTGCAGCAAGATGCTCTCTAGCTCCTTGCTACCAGGGAAATGCGGGTGGGCATGAGAGGGATGACGGCGAGAGGGGACATGAAAGTGTGGGCTCACACTTCTCCCCCGTTGCCACCTCCTCGGACAGCGATGGCCAAGTCTGCCCCAGCACAGTCGCTGGAGGAGCAGATTTTGGCAGGGCCATCACAAGCTCCAAAATCCAGGGGACGTCTGCTGAAAGTGTCTATGCAGTTGCAGGGAAGTGAGCAGGCTGCCTCTACCTCTGCTGAAGCCATAGCGGTAGCACCTCACAGAGGCACGTGTAAGAGAAAGATGACACACAAGTAGATGACAAGGATAGCCACTTTGGGTGTTTCATTCAATGTTAATGTCAAGTTTCTGTTAATGTGATCTCAACCATAACAATTTCGACAGATTTGTGTGCACCTTTGGAAGTAGCTTAGTGAGTTGCAGTGAATGGTGAGACATAATGGTGGTCAGTGTGAAACGATCATTGTAGGGATCCTTTATGGTGTTGCTGCTGGGTAGTGCCAACCTGGCGCAGCATGTGTCAGCCAAATGGGTGTCCTGCATAAAGTTAAGTAAAACTGGCCATGGTGAGTCCATCCATGGCCTCCCAGGCAGCAATGTGCTCAAGTGTTGGTGGCATCTGGCCCATTGGTTCCTCCAGCCCCTACTCCTCCTTGTTCTTCTCTGAAGAGGCTATGCCTTGCTTGTTACCCAGAGTGTCAGCAGAACATAAACATTTGTCTTTGCATTTTTCTAACAGTAAACATTGTGATAATTGAACCATAGTTCCTTGTGTTCTGGCTTCCAAACGGAACAGAAAAAAAATGTGCAGTAGTTAGGGCACTTTATGATGTAAGGTGACTTTAATAACTCAAGTTCAGAAAGGCTGAGAGATGCTTTGATCAGCCGGATATCTCTGAACCCACCCTCCGAGTCATATCACCATCAACGCCGACACTGAACACTGCTCTGATATCAAGAGTCTTTCCCAGTAATTATAAATAGCAGCAGCCATTCTATGACATGTGAATCAGGAAATGCTGCTGAAAAATGGAATTTGCTCCTGCTACTTCCCTGGGAATATATAACCAGTCAGCGACATCATCCTCGAAGAAAGTTTCACAAAACTGTTTCCAGTTTAATTTGAAACTAGGTTAAATTTTAGTACAGAATTTAAAAAATGGAGATCATTTTTCTTTAACTTTATTTTTCAAAAGGCAAGTTGTAGCTGAAGCTGGTGAAAAACTGAATAAACCAGCGTATCTGGAGCTCAACCTAGGAAACATTTAAGAAACTGATGATGTGTTATGTGATGCAAGACATTCCTGTCTGTCTACACCCTTTTAATAATTCCATAGAGGATACACATTGAGACACAATGGAGTACAGAATGTTGCAGGGGACATAATGAGTTATTTCAGGCCCTTCATGAGTTTTTTTTATTTACCCAAATGTATTCTTTATGTATAACGAGTCCACGTTGAATCAGTCTCCGGGAACAAAACTACCTTTTTACAATTTAATGCTTTTCTGGTCATTTATTTTCTGCAGAAATGGGATGATTAATGATGAAGTGATCCCTTGAGGAATGTTGGATTTCTGTAGCCTACTGGGTGATACGTCCTTACTACACAGTATAAATGCACACGAGGCCCATGCTTGAGAGAAGGTCAGTCTGTGACCTTCCTTTATTCCTTAGCATTCAAGTGATGAAGGTGGGTGGAGCTTCCCCTTTTATACCTGAAGGTCCAGGTTAGGAGTGTCTCCCACCTAGTGGTCAGTGTTCTCACGGTGTACAACTTAGGTCAGTTTATACATGGGTTACAATGCTGGTTGAATACATGACATCACCTCCCCCCCCAAAGTCTTATTGGGATCACAGGTTGAGTCTCTCTGGTGGTTTACGCTCCCTTGTAGAGCGCCTGAGTTGGGGCTCCGGTTGTTGGGCGCTGGCCTGAGTGTCTGCTGTTTGCAGTGCCTCAGGCCTGCCCGGACTGCCCACAGTGACTGGGCTCTCCTCCCTTTGGTTCCGGTGTTCGGTCCCCTGTGGTGGAGTGAACTCTATATCGTGTTCTTCCTCTGCTTCTTCTATGGGGTTGCTGAACCTCCTTTTTGTTTGATCCACATGTTTGCGGCAGATTTGTCCATTGGTAAGTTTAACTACCAGAATCCTATTTCCCTCTTTGGCAACCACAGTGCCTGCAAGCCATTTGGGCCCTGCAGCGTAGTTGAGGACAAAAACAGGATAATTTACATCAATACATCGCGCCCTCGCATTCCTGTCATGGCAGTAATATTGTGACTGGCGCCTGCTCTCGACAATTTCTTTCATGGTGGGGTGTATAAGGGATAATTGGGTTTTGAGCGTCCTTTTCATTAGTAGCTCTGCGGGTGGAACCCCTGTGAGTGAGTGTGGTCGGGATCTATAGGCCAACAGGAGGCGTGATAAGCGGGTTTGTAGGGAACCCCCTTGGAATCTGAGCATCCCCTGTTTGATTATCTGCACTGCTCGTTCTGCCTGGCCGTTTGAGGCCGGCTTGAACGATGCCGTTTTAACATGGTTAATTCCATTGCCTGCCATGAAGTCCTGGAATTCAGTGCTTGTGAAGCACGGGCCATTGTCGCTGACCAAGATGTCCGGTAGACCGTGGGCGGCGAACATTGCCCGCAGACTTTCTACCGTGACAGAGGATGTGCTTGAATTTAAAATGTCACACTCGATCCATTTGGAGTAGGCGTCTACTACAACCAAAAACATTTTCCCCATGAAAGGACCTGCGTAGTCCACATGGATGCGTGACCAAGGCTTGGCGGGCCATGGGCTAAGGGGGGCTTCCCTGGGCGCATGGCCCAGCTGGGCACACGTGTTGCACCTGCGAACACAAAGTTCCAGATCTGCGTCTATCCCTGGCCACCAAACGTGTGACCTGGCAATTGCCTTCATCGTGACATGCCTGGGTGGCATTTGTGGAGTTCTCTGATGAACACCTCTCTGCCCATCTGGGGCATGACTATGCGGTTTCCCCACAGTAGGCAATCGGCCTGAATCGAGAGTTCATCCTTGCGCCTGTGAAGGGACACATTTCTTGACTAGAGACAATAGCGGGTCTCTATTTGTCCAGACTTTAATCTGACGGGCTGTCACGGGTGAGCCTTCGCTTCCGAAAGCTTCAACAGCCATGACCATCTCAGCACCATGCTCGGTAGCCCCCTCAGTGGTGGCTAGTGGGAGCCTGCTGAGGTAATCGGCGCAGTTTTCGGTGCCCGGTCTGTGCCGAATTGTGTAGGCATAGGCAGCTAACGTGAGTGCCCACCTCTGTATGCGGGCCGATGCGTTTGCATTTATGGCCTTGTTGTCGGCCAAAAGAGACGTTAGGGGTTTGTGATCTGTCTCAAGCGCAAATTTCCTGCCAAACAGGTACTGGTGCATTTTCTTTACCGCATATACACATGCAAACGCCTCCTTTTCTACCATCCCGTAGCCCCTTTCTGCCTGGGACAGACTCCTGGAGGCATAAGCTATCGGCTGTAACTGACCCTTGGCATTGACATGCTGCAATGCACACCCGACACCATAGGACGACGCATCGCACGTTAACACAAGTTTCTTACATGGGTCATATAGCGTTAACAGATTGTTGGAACATAACAAATTGCGTGCTCTATTAAAAGCCCTTTCCTGGCTGTCCCCCCAGACCCATTCGTGACCTTTGCGTAGGAGCACGTGTAGCGATTCTAGCAGCGTGCTCAATTTGGGAAGAAAGTTACCAAAATAGTTCAGGAGCCCCAGGAACGAATGCAGCTCCGTCGTGTTACGGGGTCTGGGTGCTCTCTGGATCGCTTCCATCTTGGATGCAATAGGGCTGATCCCATCTGCTGCTATTCTCATCCCCAGGAATTCTACCTCTGGAGCTAGGAAGACGCACTTCGCCTTTTTCAGTCGCAGCCCTATCCGGTCCAGTCTGCGTAGCACCTCCTCCAGGTTGTGGAGGTGTTCTTCAGTATCGTAACCCGTAATGAGGATGTCGTCCTGAAAAACCACCGTCCCTGGAATCGACTTGAGGAGGCTTTCCATATTTCGTTGGAAGATCGCGGCGGCCAAGCGAATCCCGAACGGACATCTGTTGTACTCAAACAACCCCTTGTGTGTCGTGATGGTGGTCAGCTTCTTCGACTCACTCGCCAGCTCCTGGGTCATGTAAGCTGAGGTCAGGTCCAATTTTGAAAAAGGTTTGCCACCGGATAGCGTCGCAAAGAGGTCCTCCGCTCTCGGTAGCGGGTACTGACCTTGGAGTGACACCCGATTGATGGTGGCCTTGTAATCGCCACATATCCTGACCGACCCATCCGCCTTGAGCACCGGCACAATCGGGCTCGCCCAGTCACTGAATTCGACTGGCGAGATGATGCCTTCCCTCAACAGGCGGTCCAATTCGCCTTCTATCTTTTCCCGCATCACGTACGGCACCGCTCTGGCCTTGTGGTGTACTGGCCTGGCGTCCGGGTTTATGTGAATCACTACCTTGGCCCCCATGAAAGTGCCAATGCCGGGTTGAAATAATGAGTCAAATTTGTCCAGGACCTGTGAGCATGATACTCGCTCCACAGAGGAAATTGCATTGACATCGCCCCATTTCCAGTTCATGACAGCAAGCCAACTCCTCCCCAGTAGTGCGGGACCGTCCCCTGGGACAATCCAGAGTGGCAACCTGTTCTCCGAATCTTTGTGGGTCATGACTACCGTGGCGCTGCCTAGCACCGGAATGATCTGCTTTGTGTAAGTCCGTAGCTGTGCGTCAATCGGCAATAATTTTGGCCTCCTGGCCTTGGATGCCCACAACTTTTCGAACTGTTTGATGCCCATCAGGGACTGGCTGGCACCCGTGTTTAACTCCATTGATACTGGGATGCCATTGAGGAGCACTTTCATTATTATCGGTGGCGTCCTGGTGTATGAACTGTATACGTGCTCCACATGAACTCGCTGAACTTCAGCTTCCAGCGATTTCCCCCAGTGTCCATTTCTGCAATTTCTGCAGGTATTTTGCTCATCTCTGCAAACTCCGGCTGAATGTATGCCTCCACGCCTCCAGCATGAGCTGCGGTTTGAAACAAAAGGTCCCTTGCCAGTCGATCGTCCCTGACTGCCCCTCTTATTGTCCTTGAGTGCACCATTAACAGGTGTTGATGGCCCCATTACTGGCCGCATTGTCCCTTGCAATGGCGTGAATCACTGTTCAGCTTGCCATTGTCTCTGTCGAACTCCCCCTCTGGGTTCGACTACATTTTGGGGCATGCCTGACTGCCCTTGTCTGCCTGGAGAACTGTGTGCTGCTTTAACAATGTTGAATCTCTGTCCCAACCATTCCTTAACACAGTACCTCTCGTCTGTTCTGCTAGTGGCCATGCTCGCGTGGTTTAAATACCAGTTTCTTGTCGCCATTGATACGTCCTTACTACACAGTATAAATGCACACGAGGCCCATGCTTGAGAGAAGGTCAGTCTGTGACCTGTCGTTTATTCCTTAGCACTCAAGTGATGAAGGTGGGTGGAGCTTCCCCTGAAGGTCCAGGTTAGGAGTGTCTCCCACCTAGTGGTCAGTGTTCTCACGGTGTACAACTTCGGTCAGTTTATACATGGGTTACAATGCTGGTTGAATACATGACACTGGGATGTGTAGAGAATAGGCAGAGAGAGATAGAGAGGACATAGACAGCAAAATGTGCCAAGCAGGTTCACTGGATGAGGGGACAGTGCACTGATAACAAGCAGGCATCAGAAGAAATTAGCAGGGGTGGCTGAAAGGTGGTCAATTCGACAGGTTTTGAGAAGGCCTTTGAAAGTGAAGTGTGATGTGGCAAGATGGCGCAGTTTAAGAGTGAGAATTCCATAATTCTGGGGCATGATGGCTCCAGAACCTGCCATCAGTGATGGAGCAGAGGGAGGAGGTGCACAGTAAGCCAGTATGGAAAAGTAAAGGAAGTGAGTTAGGACATAGGACTGGAGATTGCATAGGTAGGGTGGAGCAAGGCTGTAGAGGATTTTTAAATGAGGACAAAAATGTAAAAATTAATGTGTGGGGGACAGAGAACCAGTAGAGGTTGAAGAAGTCAGTGGTAACAGGGTGAGATAGGGCCACAGAGGTCAATGATGGTCATTTTAAGAGGGTGCTGACGGCAGTACTGAAGGGGTGAAATAATGCCTATGGATAGTGAGCAGTTTACAATAGTGAACATTGAGCCGAGGAGAGGCAGTTGAGTGGTCAAGAGCTGGATCAAAAGGATTTAATGGATGACAGAAGTCTGATGAGGGTGGTCATATGGAGAAGAAGTTATTAAGTGTTGCAGGAGCAGGGCTAGGGTCGGAGAAGGTGGTGCTGGAGGAGGAGCAGGAGACAGCGAAGGCAACTGACTGGATAGCTTCAATTGTGGAGCTGAAGATAACTATGAGCTCTTTCCACTGGCATTATAAGTGAGGATGGGGAGCAGAGGGGTTTGAAGAAGATAGCTTGTGATAAAGAGGAGCTTGAAATGGTGCTTACTCTTCAGAATGATCCTGCAACAGTAAGATTTGAGCACAGAGATAGAGCTGATATTGGTTGAGGTGGTTATGGCAGTAGATGATCAAACCATTCATGTACCATGGCATTCTCCACTTACAACCTAAGGTCCGTGCACTCATAACTGCTACTGAGCTCTGTGCTCACTTCTCCCGCCACTCCCTCTTCTGACTGAGCTTTAGTTCATGGAGGATAGAAGCGGAATCTAACTAAGAAAGAAAGAAAGACTTGGATTTATATAGCGCCTTTCACGACCACTGGACATTTCAAAGCGCTTTACAGACAATGAAGTACTTTTGGAGAGTAGTCACTGTTGTAATGTAGGAAATGTGGCAGCCATGCAATAATGACCAGATAATCTGTTTTTGCTATTGAGGGATAAATATTGGCCAGAACACTGGGGATAACTCTTCTGCTCTTCTTCGAAATAGTGTCATGGGAAATTTTATGTCCACTTGAGAGCGCAAACGGGGCCTTGGTTTAATGTCTCATCTGAAAGTCGGCATCTCCGACAGTGCAGCACTCCCTCAGTACTGCACTGGAGTGTCAGCCTAGATTTTTGTGCTCAAGTCTCTGAAGTGAGACTTGAACCCACAACCTTCTGACTCAGAGGTGAGAGTGCCACTCACTGAGGCACAGCTAGGAAGGCATTGGAGAAATTGAGCACTGAGGTACTAAAAGCACGGATTGGATTCTTGGTGGCAGTGGGAAAGAGCTAGGGGTGGAGGCAGACAATGTTGTAAAGATGGAATAAGGCGGTTTTGTGACAGAGCATTTTTGGAGAAGGCAACTCACCTTGGGATAAGGCAGCATGCCCAGATTCAGCACTACCATCTGCTCATCAAGCCTGCAATGTTAGCAGATCATTAATGTGGGAACAACATTAAGTAGGGTAGGGTAACCAAGTGGGGCACCGGCAGAATATGAGGAGGGAGGGAGACTTGCAGTATTGGTGGCAGAGAAGGGGAGCAACAAGGGGAGATAAAGAGAAGGCAGAGCAGGAGAAGGTTTCAGCCAATGGATAGGTAGAGGAGCTTGGGTCCAGAGTGACAGCCAATGTATGCATGCAAGTGGACACAGAAGTAGTATCCTTGATTACATATACCTGCACATTTCTAAGGTAGGACTTTAAACAGAGGTCTGGTCTTGTACTACTTCAATAATTTGTCAGTTGAATAAAAGTATCTATCTCCCTTAATAAATTCTACAAGGGGGATGGAGACCCTACCATACTGTTGACATCATAGGGCCGAGCCTCCAAATGCACCCTCCTGGCACGGAGCCTTGCTCATTGGGAGTGCATATTGAGAAATTATGGGTGCACTGCACATGAATTCCTGTCAGCTGTGGATATTTATGGTCCAGCGAAGGGGGGGCAGGGGGCTCTGCCATTTAGTCTACTCATAACATTATGAATGACTGTAGATGAAAACTAAATTTTGATTAGACATTAATCCCAGCTCTTTGATTTCACAGTAAAGCACAGCTCTTTCTTATTGAGAAACATAGTAACATAGAAACATAGAAAATAAGTGCAGGAGTAGGCCATTCGGCCCTTCGAGCCTGCACCGCCATTCAATGAGTTCATGGCTGAACATGTAACTTCAGTACCCCATTCCTGCTTTCTCGCCATACCCCTTGATCCCCCGAGTAGTAAGGACTACATCTAACTCCTTTTTGAATATATTTAGTGAATTAGCTTCAACAACTTTTTGTGGTAGAGAATTCCACAGGTTCACCACTCTCTGGGTGAAGAAGTTTCTCCTCATCTCGGTCCTAAATGGCTTACCCCTTATCCTGAGACTGTGACCCCTGGTTCTGGACTTCCCCAACATTGGGAACATTCTTCCTGCATCTAATCTGTCTAAACCCGTCAGAATTTTAAACGTTTCTGTGAGATCCCCTCTCATTCTTCTGAACTCCAGTGAATACAAGCCCAGTTGATCCAGTCTTTTTTGATATGTCAGTCCCGCCATCCCGGGAATCAGTCTGGTGAACCTTCACTGCACTCCCTCAATAGCAAGAATGTCCTTCCTCAAGTTAGGAGACCAAAACTGTACACAACACTCCAGGTGTGGCCTCACCAAGGTCCTGTACAACTGTAGTAACACCTCCTTGCCCCTGTACTCAAATCCCCTCGCAATGAAGGCCAACATGCCATTTGCCTTCTTAACTGCCTGCTGTACTTGCATGCCAACCTTCAATGACTGATGTACCATGACACCCAGGTCTCGTTGCACCTCCCCTTTTCCTAATCTGTCACCATTCAGATAATAGTCTGTCTCTCTGTTTTTACCACCAAAGTGGATATTTATCCACATTATACTTCATCTGCCATGCATTTGCCCACTCACCTAACCTATCCAAGTCACTCTGCAGCCTCATAGCATCCTCCTCGCAGCTCACACTGCCACCCAACTTAGTGTCATCCGCAAATTTGGAGATACAACATTTAATTCCCTCGTCTAAATCATTAATGTACAATATAAACAGCTGGGGCCCCAGCACAGAACCTTGTGGTACCCCACTAGTCACTGCCTGCCATTCCGAAAAGTACCCATTTACTCCTACTCTTTGCTTCCTGTCTGCCAACCAGTTCTCAATCCATGTCAGCACACTACCCCCAATCCCATGTGCTTTAACTTTGCACATTAATCTCTTGTGTGGGACCTTGTCGAAAGCCTTCTGAAAGTCCAAATACACCACATCAACTGGTTCTCCCTTGTCCACTCTACTGGAAACATCCTCAAAAAATTCCAGAAGATTTGTCAAGCATGATTTCCCTTTCACAAATCCATGCTGAAATATCCAGCAAGTCTGATTTCTAAGAGAGTAGGTATACTTACATCATTGCTGTTGGAATATCATCAATCAGAACAAATAGTCACCAAACGAACAACAAATAACTCATTAAAAATAACATCACACAATATAAACTCGACTTGGATCCCATCAAGGCTTGTGGGCTGGGAAGGGGCACTTCTGATCTGAATGAGGCAATGCCAATATGTAAACAGCTACACAGAAACATGTGTCTGCACAGAATGTAACAGCACTTAAATGCCAGAGATCATTCGTTCTACAAGAGCAGAATCAACCACTGCTTATGATAGCATCTTCCACATACTTAGTAAATCAGTGGCTATTAGAATCGAAAAACAAACTTTAAGTGTGCAGTCTCGAAATAAACTGGGTGAGGTCTAGCAGTTCTTGGTGATCCATTGTAATAAAACAAAACAACCATGAACGTCTGAAATAAAACCAGAAAATTTGGAAACATGCAGCAGGTCAGTCAGCTGTGGAAAGAAAAAACAGGGCCATTTGCCAGAACTGGATGATGAAAGATTAATAAAAGAAAGACTTGCATTTGTATAGCGTCTATCATAACCTCAGGATGCCCAAAGTGCTTTGTAGGCAATGAAGTACTTTTGAAGTGTAGTCATTGCTGTAATGTAGCATTTTAATAGAATCAGAAAAAAAAGGAGGGAAACAAAATATTTGCTAATTACAGAGAGGATTGGTGAATGACTCGTAGCCTGTTTAAAAGAAAAGCAGGTTAAGTGATATAAAAGATCATCTCTGTCAAGCAATAGAAAAAAAGCATTGATGAAACTAAAGGAATATAAAATATGATAATAGGCCAAGGCAGCAATTATAGTGTGAAGCGCATCCTTTGCATTGGGATGACATCTTTAAGATGAGACATTGTACCAAAGCCTTGTCTGACTGTTCAGGTGGATGTAAACGATCCCATGGCACTATTCAAGGAAGAGCATGGAGTTCTTCTAATGGCGAAATCAACATTCCTCCTTCAACCAGCTCCATAGAAAACAGATCAACTGGCCATTCACCTCATTGGCTGCCACGTTTGCCTACATAACTGACTACATTTCAAAAATAATTAATTAACTGTGAAGCACTTTGGGACATCCCAAAGGTGTGAAAGACTACATAATTGCAAGTTTATTCTTTTGTTTAAAGGTTTCCATTATTGGTAGTTATACTGGCCCCAAGTTTCACCATGATTTGCTCCTGATTTTTAGGAGCAACTGGTGTAGAACGGAGTATCTTAGAAATCGGAATTCTCCACATTTAGTTTGCTCCAGTTCTAGTCAGTTAGAACAGTTTCACTTTGGAACAGAATTTTTTTTTCAAAAGGGGGCGTGTCCGGCCACTTACGCCTGTTTTCAAAGTTTCGTCAGTGAAAACTTACTCCAAACTAACTTAAAATGGAGTAAGTGAAGACTTTTGTACGCTCGAAAAAACCTTGTCTACACTTTAGAAAATCAGGCGTAGGTTACAAATTAGGCGTAGGGAACGAGGTGGGGGGGGAGGGGGGGGTAGGGGAAGTCATTAAATTATACAATCAATCCTTAGTTATACTTATACAAATATTATACAAATAAATCCAACCTGAATAAAAATTTATAAGCAAAGAAAAGATTAAATAAACCATGTTCCTACCTGTGTAAAATAGCAGCAGCCTTTGAGCTGCTGTGCTTCAGGCAGGCCTTTCATGTTGGAGACAGGCAGGGGTGTGGCGTCAGTGTCTCGACGGCAGCGGCAGCAAGCTTCGAGCTGAGCTGCGGTGCTTGAGGCAAGCCTTCATTCTCTTCATGGCTGGCCGCGAAGAATCAACACCCGGACGGACTTGAGGCCATTCGGCCATGGGATAGCAGCAGCGTCAGTGGCTGGCCGGCAGCCAGCCGAAGAATCAGTAGCGGACCGATGTGAGGCTATTCGGCCATGAGATAGCAGCGGCATCAGTGGCTGGCCGGCAGCCAAAAAATCAGCAGCGGACGGACGTGAGGCCATTCGGTCATAGGATATCAGCGGCGACAGTGGCTGGCCGGCAGCCAAAAAATCAGCAGCGGACCGACGTGAGGCCATTCGGCCATAGGATATCAGCGGCGACAGTGGCTGGCCGGCAGCCGAAGAATCAACACCTGACACACGCAGCTCTTTATGGTGCTTGAGGCCATTCGGCCACGCTTTAGGGGCGGCGTCAGTGGTTCAACGGCAGCCGAAGATACAGCAGCAGCCTTCGAGCTGTGAGGGGGACTGAGGCCATTTGGACAGGGAGAGGCAGCCACATCGACAGTTTTATATTTAAATTTGCAGAATGGGTGCTGCATTGTCAACACCACGTATTATGCAATGGTTTGCCATCTTTGTTCTTGGTGGACGTTGATCCATTGCAAAGTTGAATTGGCACTCTTATTTCTCCAAACACACAGTCCTTAATTTGCATGTACCAATGCAGCACCGGTTCTGCAAGTTTAGCAGTGAAAAGCTGAACTCACTGATTTCAGCAGGTGATTTATTCAGCAGTGCTGCTAAAAGCACTCCCTCACACACAGAAATATCAAAAAAATTAAATTACAAGCCTTTGCAGGGGTCCAAGAAACAAATCTTCACTTTTTCTGCAGTCCTTTTAAAAATGGCCGAGTGCCAATGTTTGTGTGAGACTGCGCGTGCGCGCACGCTCCAACGCGCATGTGCAGGGTTGCCGGCACCACGAAGGCTAATTTAAATTATACCCGCCCCCTGCTACTTAGAAAATCGGCGCGAGTGTTAGGCTCCACCCTCTGCTGCGAAAAGCGCGCCGCGCCAAGCAGACATCGAGCTCCAAGGAGCTCGAGAATATCGGAGTTTTTTTTAAGCGCAGTTTTCGGCGCGAAAAACAGGCGCCCAGCTCGGAGGTGCGCCGTTTTTGCCGCGGGACGAAACTTGGGGCCACTGTGTGCAGCAGTTCTACAAATACTCTGATGCACTCAATGACGTAAATATAAAACAACATGGAAAAGATACTGCCACTGACCAGTCAGTATCAAGTCAACATGAAGCTGTCCAGAAAGCTAAACAAATGCTGAAATACATCTCAAGGTTATTTGACTATAGTTAAAACAATATTTTAAACATGAGCACTAATCATCTTGTACAGATTATTAGTGAAGTCATATTTAGAATATTTTTATTTTTTGAATGCCTTGCTTTCAAAAGGACATTGATATATTCAAGAGGGTGCTTAAAGGAATGACAGAAATAATTCTAGGACTGAAAACGAGGTTGTGTTGCTGAACTTGTTACTATTGATGGGGCGGGGTGGGGGAGAATTGAGCAGGGATATGATCTACACTTTTAGTGCTGAAAAAGAGAACATCAGAGGGAGACCACACCAGCTCTTGAGTGCTACCTAATCAGAACCTGTTTCAGAACTACATTGCAGAAGGTAATAGAGAAGGGTTTATTTATTTTCTCAATTGGGGCTGATGTATTGTATGGGGAAACCCAAGCAGCAACAACAATTTGAATTTATATAGCACCATTAATGTAGAATAACTTCTTGAGGCACTTTGCGAAAGTGTAAGGAAATAAATAGATGCTGAGTCATAAAAGATGATGTTAGGAAGGGTGACCAAAAGCTTAGTCAAAGAATTGGGTTTTGAGATGTATTTTAGTATTTGTTTAGCTTCACGTTGACTTGATACTGACTGTTAAAGGAGGGAAGAGTGATAGAGAGGGAGAGGGGATTAGAACAGCATTGAGCCTAGCTGGCTTTAAGCACAGCTGCCAATGGATTGAATGGAAGGGTGGGGGATGCACAGGGAGGCAGCTTAAGAGGAATTGAGTGTTTCTGGGGGTTGGGTGAAGTTATTTAGCACTGCACAAGGTTACTGAGATAGGCAGGGGCAAAGCTATGGAGTGATTTGAACTCAATTTTTAATACATATAAAAATAATCGTAAACAAAATGAGAGGCCTGAATAATGTGGGTGTAGGTTATTTAACTTAAATGGAGATTGCAGATTGCAGAAAAACTTATCTTTTCACTGCTTCTGTTTCCTTCTAATCAGTTGATGTGCGTATTTTTGATCTTTAAGTATGGGACTGGTCAACAAAAAATAAAGTCCAGATGCAGTCCCACTTTCTGCTAAGATTACCAGCTGGTAAAACTGTGTAAACAGTGTTTCACTCCAGTGAGGCAGCGTCCATATTGATGTCCTCATATTGTATTTTTTACAATTTTTAAACATACTAATGTTTTAAAATCAAATGTATGCCAATCAGATAAATGCATCCATTACTCTGGTCATTAGCAATGCAGTAGTGGTCTTTTACTAGAAAGCGACCGCTATAATTACACCATAATTAGTACATTCATAAGCGCAAAAGGATACCTCATATTCTTTTGTAGGTCCTAAGACTATAACCAGTGGAATATAACACTTTAGCTATAGTCATTCAGTGGTGCTTTTTCCTAAGTGGGGGGTGGGGGGTATCTGTCTATAAAATTAGTTCCAGAACTAATAACATAAGCACCTAGCCACATTCTTACCATTATCCCTCAATCTCTTCTCTTTCCACAAACACAGCTAATTTTCTTTGGAACCTACTTATCCTCTTCACACACCATCCTGACTTGGAAATATATTACCGTTCCTTCATCATTACTGGGTCAAAATCTTTGATCTCCCTCCCGAACAGCACCGTGGGAGTACCTTCACCACACTGACTGCAGCGGTTCAAGAAAGTGGCTCACCACCACCTTCTCGAGGGCAATAGGGATGGGCAATAAATGCTGGCCTTGCCAATGACACCCACATCCTGGAAATAATTTTTTTTAAACTTCAATAACCTTCCCCATAAACTCATGCAATAGGTCTGTTAGCATTTGTGTGGAAAAGTTATTCCTGGCTTCCTTCCTTATTCCTAAATTTCTATTTTTTAGTGTGTATCCCTGGTATCTGATTCCTTTATAATATAAAGCAATTGGCCTGGACCAATTTTGTGATCTTGAAAAGTGCAGTTAGGTGTTTGTCATGTATTCAACCAACATTATAACCCATGTATAATCTGACCTAAGTTGTACACTGTGAGAACAATAACCACTAGGTGGTGAACTTGTGGGAGACACTCCTAACCTGGACTTCCAGATATAAAAGGGGAAGCTCCACCCACTTCCATCCTTGAGTGCTAAGGAATAAAGGACAGGTCACAGACTGATCACCTCTCAAGCATGGGCCTCATGTACATTTATACTGTATAGTAAGGACATATCAATGGCGACGAGAAACTGGGATTTAAACCACGCGAGCATGGCCACTAGCAGAACAGATGAGAGGTACTGTGTTAAGGAATGGTTGGGACAGAGATTCAACATTGTTAAAGCAGCACACAGTTCTCCAGGCAGACAAGGGCAATCGGGCATGCCCCAACATGTAGTCGAACCCAGAGGGGGAGTTCGACAGAGACAATGGCAAGCTGAACGGCGATTCACGCCATTGCAAGGGACAATGCGGCCAGTAATGGGACCATCAACACCTGTTAATGGCGCACTCAAGGACAATTACAGGGGCAGTCAGGGACGATCGACTGGCAAGGGACCTTTTGTTTCCAACAGCAGCTCATATTGGAGGCATGGAGGCACACACTCAGCCGGAGTTTGCAGAGATGAGCAAAACACCTGCAGAAATTGCAGAAATGAACACTGGGGGAAATCGCTGGAAGCTGAAGTTCAGCGAGTTCATGTGGAGCACGTATACAGTTCATACACCAGGACGCCACCGATAATGATGAAAGTGCTCCTCAATGGCATCCCAGTATCAATGGAGCTAGACACAATGGCCAGCCAGTCCCTGATCAGTATCAAACAGTTCGAAAAGTTGTCGCCGTCCAAGGACAGGAGGCCAAAATTATCGCCGATTGACGCACAGCTACGGACATACACAAAGGAGATCATTCCGGTGCTGGGCAGCGCCACAGTAGACGTGACCCACAAAGATTCGGAGAACAGGTTGACACTCTGGATTGTCACGGTGGATGGTCCCGCACTACTGGGGAGGAGTTGGCTTGCTGTCATGAACTGGAAATGGGGCGATGTCAATGCAATTTCCTCTGTGGAGCGAGTATCATGCTCACAGATCCTGGACAAATTTGACTCATTATTTCAACCCGGCATTGGCACTTTCATGGGGACCAAGGTAGTGATTCACATAAACCCGGACGTCAGGCCAGTACACCACAAGGTCAGAGCGGTGCCGTACGTGATGCGGGAAAAGATAGAAGGCGAATTGGACCGCCTGCTGAGGGAAGGCATCATCTCGCCAGTCGAATTCAGTGACTGGGCGAGCCCGATTGTGCCCGTGCTCAAGGCGAATGAGTCGGTCAGGATATGTGGTGATTACAAGGCCACCATCAATTGGGTATCACTCCAAGACCAGTACCCGCTACCGAGAGCGGAGGACCTCTTTGCGACGCTATCCGGTGGCAAACTTTTTTCAAAATTGGACCTGACCTCAGCTTACATGACCCAGGAGCTGGCAAGTGAGTCGAAGAAGCTGACCACCATCACGACATTCAAGGGGTTGTTTGAGTACAACAGATGTTTGTTCGGAATTCGCTCAGCCGCCGCGATCTTCCAACGAAATATGGAAAGCCTCCTCAAGTCGATTCCAGGGACGGTGGTTTTTCAGGACGACATCCTCATCATGGGTTACGATACTGAAGAACACCTCCACAACCTGGAGGAGGTGCTACGCAGACTGGACCGGATAGGGCTGCGACTGAAAAAGGCGAAGTGCGTCTTCCTAGCTCCAGAGGTGGAATTCCTGGGGATGAGGGTAGCAGCAAACTGCGCCCAAGACGGAAGCAATCCAGAGAGCACCCAGACCTGCAACACGACGGAGCTGCGTTCGTTCCTGGGGTTCCTGAACTATTTTGGTAATTTTCTTCCCAAATTGAGCATGCTGCTAGAGCCGCTACATGTGCTCCTATGCAAAGGTCGCGAATGGGTCTGGGGGGACAGCCAGGAAAGGGCTTTTAATAGAGCACGCAATTTATTATGTTCCAACAATCTGTTAACGCTATATGACCCATGTAAGAAACTTGTGTTAACATGCGATGTGTCGTCCTATGGTGTCGGGTGTGTGTTGCAGCATGTCAATGCCAAGGGTCAGTTACAGCCGGTAGCTTATGCCTCCAGAAGTCTGTCCCAGGCAGAAAGGGACTACGGGATGGTAGAAAAGGAGGCGCTCGCATGTGTATATGCGATAAAGAAAATGCACCAGTAACTGTTTGGCAGGAAATTTGAGCTGGAGACAGATCACAAACCCCTAACGTCCCTTTTGGCCGACAACAAGGCCATAAATGCAAACGCATCGACCCGCATACAGAGGTGGGCATTCATGTTAGCTGCCTATGACTACACAATTCGGCACAGACCGGGCACCGAAAACTGCGCCGATGCACTCAGCAGGCTCCCACTAGCCACCACTGAGGGGGCTACCGAGCATGCTGCTGAGATGGTCATGGCTGTTGAAGCTTTCGGAAGTGAAGGCTCAACCGTAACAGCCCGTCAGATTAAAGTCTGGACAAATAGAGACCCGCTATTGTCTCTCGTCAAGAAATGTGTCCTGAATGGGGACTGGGCAGCCACGTACAGGGCATGCCCTGAGGAATTTAAACCATTTCACAGGCGCAGGGATGAACTCTCGATTCAGGTCGATTGCCTACTGTGGGGAAACCGCGTAGTCATGCCCCAGATGGGCAGAGAGGTGTTCATCAGAGAACCCCACAATGAGCACCCGGGCATTGTCATGATGAAGGCAATTGCCAGGTCACACGTTTGGTGGCCAGGGATAGACGCAGATCTGGAATTTTGTGCTCGCAGGTGCAACACGTATGCCCAGCTGGGTAATGTGCCCAGAGAAGCCCCCCTTAGCCCCTGGCCATGGCCCGCCAAGCCTTGGTCACGCATCCATGTGGACTACGCAGGTCCTTTCATGGGAAAAATGTTTTTGGTTGTAGTAGACGTGTGTGACATTTTAAATTCAAGCACATCCTCTGCCACGGTAGAAAGTCTATTGGCAATGTTCGCCGCCCACGGTCTACTGGACATCTTGGTCAGCGACAATGGCCCATGCTTCACAAACACTGAATTCCAGGACTTCATGGCAGGCAATGGAATTAACCATGTCAGAACGGCACCGTTCAAGTCGGCCTCAAACAGCCAGGCAGAATGAGCAGTGTAGATAATCAAACAGGGGATGCTCAGAATCCAAGGGGGTTCTCTACAAAGCCGCTTATCACGCCTCCTGTTGACCTACAGATCCCGACCACACTCGCTCACAGGGGTTCCACCCGCAGAGCTGCTAATGAAAAGGATGCTCAAAACCCGGTTATCCCTTATACACCCCACCATGAAAGAAATTGTCGAGAGCATCCGGCAGTCACAATATGTCTACCATGACAAGAATGCGAGGGCGCGATGTATTGATGTAAATTACCCTGTTTTTGTCCTCAACTACGCTGCAGGGCCCAAATGGCTCGCAGGCACTGTGATTGCCAAAGAGGGAAATAGGATTCTGGTAGTTAAACTTACCAATGGACAAATCTGCCGCAAACATGTGGATCAAACAAAAAGGAGGTTCAGCAACCCCATAGAAGAAGCAGAGGAAGAACACGATATAGAGTTCACTCCTCCACAGGTGACCGAACACAGGAACCAAAGGGAGGAGAGCCCAGTCACTGTGGGCAGTCCGGATAGGCCTGAGGCACCGCCAACAGCAGACACTCAGGCCAGCGCCAACAACCGGAGCCCCAACTCAGACGCTCTACAAGAGAGCGTAAACCATCAGAGAGACTCAACCTGTGATCCCAATAAGACTTTGCAGGGGGAGGTGATGTCATGTATTCAACCAACATTGTAACCATGTATAATCTGACCTAAGTTGTACACTGTGAGAACAATGACCACTAGGTGGTGAACTTGTGGGAGACACTCCTAACCTGGACCTTCAGATAAAAAAGGGGAAGCTCCACCCACTTCCATCCTTGAATGCTAAGGAATAAAGGAAGGTCACAGACTGACCTTCTCTCAAGCATGGGCCTTGTGTGCATTTATACTGTATAGTAAGGACGTATCAGTGTTCTCATATTCTCTCCTTTTCCCCAAGGGAACAAGCCCACATAATCCTTATCATTCCTCATTAATTAAATTCTTGATAGCTAGAATGATCCTCGCTTGCTGCATCTGTATCCTGTCAAGGACACTTGTTGACCTACATGTGCCACCTATCTTTTCTGTATCTCATTAACAGATTCCCAGTTGATTTGTATTTTATTCACAATCATAATCACAGAAATCTCAAAATAAGTGACTGTGGCCTGACCTCTCTGTCAGGGTTTGGAGGAGCCTGTCCTAACCTGTGCCTTTTGAATCAATGAGACTGGCATTGTAGGAAATCTACGTATTGCTTTTTTAAAGCAGATTTTCCACTTCTTCATCTGCAAAACTAAAATGAAAAACTGGGAGTCTCCATTAAATAATTTGTGGCATGTATAAAATACGACAATTTAAGTTAACTTGCTCTATGTAAAGCTGGTGTGTGACTGTTGTGATTGATTATCCATTCACAAGATTGCAACCATGTCAATTTTGGTCAATTATTTATTGACATTTTTTCTTAATTCTACAATTTTGGAGAAACCGTATCCATCGTGTTCTGGACAGAAACCTGGAAATCGAAAAGCTTTTATGACAAAATCAAAAGGAACCGACAGACTGGAGTTCACACATTATGCTTACTCGGTGGGTGACATTTCTACCTTTTACCCTCTGCCTGCGTTCTCTTGTACTGAGGAAAGAAATAAACAAATAATTACTGGGCAAGTCAAACTAAGCTCTTGGATTTTCAAATGTTGATGCTGATGTTGATTTATCAGAATGCTTTATTTCTCAACCAACGATAGCTTGAGAGTTGGAGCCTTCACAGGCACGATTCGTTTGCCGAAGCAAATTCTACTCATCTCTCTGCAAATGCAGGTGCTTGAGTACCAAAAGGCGTTGACACAAAGTAGCTCGCGTGCATCCTAACCTGCCCATCCCCCCTTCAGTGGCCCTTATCTACTTCCCAGCACCTCACAAAGCAGATTCCAATAGAACACCCATTAACAAAGTGTTGTGGCTTTCAGAAAAAAACCTTAAAGCCTCATGAAAACCTTATGCCAGGAGTCAAAAAACAAACCAAAATTTGTCAACAATGGGCTGGAAGTGGCCTCAAATGTGCTCAAACAATCTCTTTGGCTTTTTAAATTTTCTTACATGAGCTGCTCAGTATCTACCAACCCTGGACAATATGTTGCTACAGGTGTTATTTTCAGTTGCCATAGATACCGTATCAAGGGCAGGAAAACGATCCGTGAACCATCAGAATGACATTCATAAATATTATAATGAAATCTCTGCCCATTGCATGTGGGATCATCCTCTGTCCATATCCTGACCCACTGGGAATGTTCATAATGCCCAAATGGGTTGGAGGGAGACCCAGCGTTATGGGTCACCGCCCCTTTTTCCTCATTCCCTCTTGTCCTAAAAACTGCCACTTCATCATCATCATCATCATAGGCAGTCCCTCGGAATCGAGGAAGACTTGCTTCCACTCTTAAAATGAGTCCTTAGGTGGCTGAACAGTTCAATACGAGAACCACAGTCTATGTCACAGGTGGGACAGATAGTCCTTGAGGGTAAGGGAGGGTGGGACAGATTTGCTCTTTCCGCTGCCTGTGCTTGGTTTCTGCATGCTCTCGGCGATGAGATGCACTTCCTCCACTTAGGGCGGTCTTTGGCCAGGGACTCCCAGGTGTCGGTGGGGATGCTGCACTTTATCAGGGAGGCTTTGAGGGTGTCCTTGTAACATTTCCTCTGTCCACCTTTGGCTCGTTTGTCGTGAAGGAGCTCCGAGTCGAGCGCTTGCCTTGGGAGTCTCGTGTCTGGCATGCGGACAATGTGGCCTGCCCAGCGGAGCTGATCAAGTGTGATCAGTGCTTCAATGCTGGGGATGTTGGCCTGGTTGAGGACGCTGATGTTGGTATGTCTGTCCTCCCAGGGGAATTGTAGGATCTTGCGGAGACATCGTTGGTGGTATTTCTCCAGCGACTTGAGGTGTTTACTGTACATGGACCATGTCTCTGAGCCATACAGGAGGGCGGGTATTACTACAGTCCTGTAGACCATGAGCTTGGTGACAGTTTTGAGGGACTGATCTTCAAACACTCTTTTCCTCAGGTGGCCGAAGCCTGCACTGGCGCACTGGAGGCGGTGTTGAATCTTGTCATCAATGTCTGCTCTTGTTGTTAAGAGGCTCCCGAGGTATGGGAAATGGTCCACATTGTCCAAGGCCGCACCGTGGATCTTGATGACTGGGGGGCAAGTGCTGTGCAGCGAGGACAGGCTGGTGGAGGACCTTTGTCTTACGGATGTTTGGCGTAAGGCCTATGGTTTTGTACGCCTCAGTAAATACGTCGACTATGTCCTGGAGTTCAGCCTCTGTATGTGCGCAGACGCAGGCGTTGTCCACGTACTGTAGCTCGACGACAGAGGTTGGGGTGGTCTTGGACCCGGTCTGGAGACTGCAAAGGTTGTACAGGTTTCCCACTGGTTCTGTAGTTTAGTTCCACTCCACTTCCATTCCACACACGCATATACAGTATCCAATAGGATCGTATTGAATCACACTCAGTGTCATGGAAATCTGTTGTGTTTTACACCATAAGAAAATCTCTATTTTGAAATATTTATTTATGAGGTGAGGCTATTTGCTTTAAATTTTTACAACAGATGGTTGAGCCAAATTATTCATGAAGTGGCGAGACAATAAGCTTTTATACTCATTCAGGAATAAGACACTATTATATGCAATTACATGTTGATTGCAATGCAAGTATAAATCTGTTAACAGACTGTTAGCTTTCTCCTGAAAACAACCAATTTAAAGTATAGGGCTGTAACATATGCAAATGCATAGAGTACAAAAGCAAGGAAGTTAAGCTAAACTTTTGTAAAATCACTGGTTAGACCTCAGCTGGAATTATATAGGGCCCAAGTTTCGGCCTGAGTTGCTCCTGTTTTTTGGAGCAACTGGTTTAGAATGGAGTATCTTAGAAATTGCAATTCTCAGCATTTAGTTTGCTCCAGTTCTAGTCAGTTAGAACAGTTTCACTTTGGAACAGAATTTTTTTTTCAAAAGGGGGCGTGTCCGGCCACTTACACCTGTTTTGAAAGTTTAGGCAGCGAAAACTTACTCCAAACTAACTTAGAATGGAATAAGTGAAGATTTTTGTACGCTCAGAAAAACCTTGCCTACACTTTACAAATCAGGCGTAGGTTACAAATTAGGCGTAGGGAACGAGGGAGGGGGGGGGGGGGGTGAAGAGAATTCAACTCTACAATCATTCAACAGTCATACTTATACAAATAAAGATCCAACCTGAATAAAAATTTATAAAGAAAGCAAAGATTAAATATTCCATGTTCCTACCTGTGTGAAGCAGCAGCAACCTTCAAGCTGCGGTGCTTCAGGCAGACCTTCCTTCCATCAGTGGCTGGAAGCCTTTCCAGGGGTCCACGAGGCAAATCTTCACTTTTCCTCTAGTCCCTTTAAAAATAGTCGCGTGCCAATGTTTATGTGCCACTGCGCATGTGCGCACGCGCAGGGTTGCCGGCACGACGTTGCCTTATTTAAATTAGACCCGTCCCCCACTACTTGTTGAATCGGCGCGAGTCTGTTGCTCCGCTCCCCGCTATTCTGTGCACGCCGTGCCAAGCTGCTGAAGACCTGCAGGGAACCGGAGAATATGCAAGCGCGAAAAACGCCGTTCTAGGCGTGGCCCGAAACTTGGGCCCCTTGTGTTCAATTCTGAGCACCACATTTTTGAAAGGATGTCAAGGCCTTGGGGAGGGTGCAGAGGAGAGTTACCAGAATGGCACCAGGGATGAGGGAATTCATTTATGTGGAGAGACTAAAGAAGCTGAAGTTGTTCTCCTTAGTGCAAAGAACTTAAAAAGAGATTTTTAAGGCAAAGAAGGTTAAGGGGAGATTTAATAGTGACGTTCAAAATTATGAGGGGATTTGAAAGGGTTGGTAGGAGGAACTGATTCCACTGGCAGGAGGATTGGTAACCATAGGACACAGATTTAAGATAATTGGCAAAAAAGCCAGGGGAGAGGAGATTTTTTTTTAACCGCAGTGTTATAATCTGGAATAAATTTTTCTGAAAGGGTGGTGGAAGCAGATTCAATAGTAACTTTCAAAAGGGAATTGGATATATACTTAGAAAGGAAAAAAATTGCAGGGCTAATGTGAAAGAGCAAGTGAGTGGAACTAATTGGTAGCTCTTTCAGAGAACCAGTACAGACACGATGGGCTGAATGGCCTCCTTCTGTGCTGTATGATTCTATAAAAGACTTGTATTTATATGTAGTGTCTTTCATGACCATCGGACATCCCAAAACGATTTACAGCCAATTTTTGAAGTGTACTCACTGTTGTAATATAGGAAACACGGCAGCCAATTTGCACACAGCAAGCTCCCACAAACAGCAATGTGATAATGACCAGATAATCTAATGACCAGATAATTCCCCTGTTCTTATTCAGAATAGTGCCATGAGATCTTTGCATCCACCTGAGAAAGCAGATGGGGCCTCAGTTTAACATCTCATCCGAAATTCGGCATCTCCGACAGTGCAGCACTCCTTCAGCACGGCAGTAGAGCGTCAGCCTGGATTTTTGTACTCAAGTCACTGGAATGGGACTTCCGACTCAGAGTTGAGAGCGCTATCACTGAGCCACAGCTGATACTGAGTTGAGATGAGTTAATTCAGCAGATTAATTAGAACTTTTCTGGTCTGTATGGTTTAGCACTACAACAGATGATACAAATCTCTGCTAAGCCATCATTTCTTACTCTTATTTACAAAATTATGTTTCTCTTTTTGTTTGATCCCCCTGTATCATGTTAATAGTTCCTGTCTGAGAAACATAGAAACATAGAAAATAGGTGCAGGAGCAGGCCATTCAGCCCTTCTAGCCTGCACCGCCATTCAATGAGTTCATGGCTGAACATGAAACTTCAGTACCCCCTTCCTGCTTTCTCGCCATACCCCTTGATCCCCCGAGTAGTAAGGACTTCATCTAACTCCCTTTTGAATATATTTAGTGAATTGGCCCCAACCACGTTCTGTGGCAGAGAATTCCACAGGTTCACCACTCTCTGGGTGAAGAAGTCTCTCCTCATCTCGGTCCTAAATGGCTTACCCCTTATCCTTAGACTGTGACCCCTGGTTCTGGACTTCCCCAACATTGGGAACATTCTTCCTGCATCTAACCAGTCTAAACCCGTCAGAATTTTAAACGTTTCTATGAGGTCCCCTCTCATTCTTCTGAACTCCAGTGAATACAAGCCCAGTTGATCCAGTCTTTCTTGATAGGTCAGTCCCACCATCCCGGGAATCAGTCTGGTGAATCTTCGCTGCACTCCCTCAATAGCAAGAATGTCCTTCCTCAAGTTAGGAGACCAAAATTGTACACAATACTCCAGGTGTGGCCTCACCAAGGCCCTGTACAACTGTAGCAACACCTCCCTGCCCCTGTACTCAAATCCCCTCGCTATGAAGGCCAACATGCCATTTGCTTTCTTAACCGCCTGCTGTACCTGCATGCCAACCTTCAATGACTGATGTACCATGACACCCAGGTCTCGTTGCACCTTCCCTTTTCCTAATCTGTCACCATTCAGATAATAGTCTGTCTCTCTGTTTTTACCACCAAAGTGGATAACCTCACATTTATCCACATTATACTTCATCTGCCATGCATTTGCCCACTCACCTAACCTATCCAAGTCACTCTGCAGCCTCATAGCATCCTCCTCGCAGCTCACACTGCCACCCAACTTAGTGTCATCCGCAAATTTGGAGATACTACATTTAATCCCCTCGTCTAAATCATTAATGTACAATGTAAACAGCTGGGGCCCCAGCACAGAACCTTGTGGTACCCCACTAGTCACTGCCTGCCATTCTGAAAAGTACCCATTTACTCCTACTCTTTGCTTCCTATCTGACAACTAGTTCTCAATCCACGTCAGCACACTACCCCCAATCCCATGTGCTTTAACTTTGCACAGGGGATTGGGGGTAGTGTACTGACGTGGATTAATCTCTTGTGTGGGATCTTGTCGAAAGCCTTCTGAAAGTCCAAATATACCACATCAACTGGTTCTCCTTTGTCCACTTTACTGGAAACATCCTCAAAAACTTCCAGAAGATTTGTCAAGCATGATTTCCTCTTCACAAATCCATGCTGACTTGGACCTATCATGTCACCATTTTCCAAATGCGCTGCTATGACATCCTTAATAATTGATTCCATCATTTTACCCACTACTGAGGTCAGGCTGACTGGTCTATAATTCCCTGTTTTCTCTCTCCCTCTTTTTTTAAAAAGTGGGGTTACATTGGCTACACTCCACTCCATAGGAACAGATCCAGAGTCTATGGAATGTTGGAAAATGACTGTCAATGCATCCGCTATTTCCAAGGCCACCTCCTTAAGTACTCTGGGATGCAGTCCATCAGGCCCTGGGGATTTATCGGCCTTCAATCCCATCAATTTCCCCAACACAATTTCCTGACTAATAAAGATTTCCCTCAGTTCCTCCTCCCTACTAGACCCTCTGACCCCTTTTATATCCGGAAGGTTGTTTGTGTCCTCCTTAGTGAATACCGAACCAAAGTACTTGTTCAATTGGTCTGCCATTTCTTTGTTCCTCGTTATGACTTCCCCTGATTCTGACTGCAGGGGACCTACGTTTGTCTTTACTTTTTCTCTTTACATACCTATAGAAACTTTTGCAATCCGCCTTAATGTTCCCTGCAAGCTTCTTCTCGTACTCCATTTTCCCTGCCCTAATCAAACCCTTTGTCCTCCTCTGCTGAGTTCTAAATTTCTCCCAGTCCCCAGGTTCGCTGCTATTTCTGGCCAATTTGTATGCCACTTCCTTGGCTTTAATACTATCCCTGATTTCCCTAGATAGCCACGGTTGAGCCACCTTCCCTTTTTTATTTTTACGCCAGACAGGAATGTACAATTGTTGTAATTCATCCATGCGGTCTCTAAATGTCTGCCATTGCCCATCCACAGTCAACCCCTTAAGTATCATTCGCCAATCTATCCTAGCCAATTCACGCCTAATACCTTCAAAGTTACCCTTCTTTAAGTTCTGGACCATGGTCTCTGAATTAACTGTATCATTCTCCATCCTAATGCAGAATTCCACCATATTATGGTCACTCTTCCCCAAGGGGCCTCGCACAATGAGATTGCTAATTAATCCTCTCTCATTACACAACACCCAGTCTAAGATGGCCTCCCCCCTAGTTGGTTCCTCGACATATTGGTCTAGAAACCATCCCTTATGCACTCCAGGAAATCCTCCTCCACCGTATTGCTTCCAGTTTGGCTAGCCCAATCTATGTGCATATTAAAGTCACCCATTATAACTGCTGCACCTTTATTGCATGCACCCCTAATTTCCTGTTTGATGCCCTCCCCAACATCACTACTACTGTTTGGAGGTCTGTACACAACTCCCACTAACGTTTTTTGCCCTTTGGTGTTCTGCAGCTCTACCCATATAGATTCCACATCATCCAAGCTAATGTCTTTCCTAACTATTGCATTAATCTCCTCTTTAACCAGCAATGTTACCCCACCTCCTTTTCCTTTTATTCTATCCTTCCTGAATGTTGAATACCCCTGGATGTTGAGTTCCCAGCCCTTATCATCCTGGAGCCACGTCTCCGTAATCCCAATCACATCATATTTGTTAACATCTATTTGCACAGTTAATTCATCCACCTTATTGCGGATACTCCTTGCATTAAGACACAAAGCCTTCAGGCTTGTTTTTTTAACACCCTTTGTCCTTTTAGAATTCTGCCGCATAGTGGCCCATCCTGTTCCCCGCCCCCCACCCCCCCCATCTCCCCTCCATCTCCTGCCTCTGCCTCCCTTTTGTCTCCCTCTGTCTCCCTGCATTGGTTCCCATCCCCCTGCCATATTAGTTTAACTCCTCCCCAACAGCACTAGCAAACACTCCCCCTAGGACATTGGTTCCGGTCCTGCCCAGGTGCAGATCGTCCGGTTTGTACTGGTCCCACCTCCCCCAGAACCGGTTCCAATGCCCCAGGAATTTGAATCCCTCCCTGCTGCACCACTGCTCAAGCCACGTATTCATCTGCGCTATCCTGCGATTCCTACTCTGACTAGCACGTGGCACTGGTAGCAATCCCGAGATTACTACTTTTGAGGTCTTACTTTTTAATTTAGCTCCTAGCTCCTTAAATTCGTTTTGTAGGACCTCATCCCTTTTTTTACCTATATCGTTGGTACCAATGTGCACCACGACAACTGGCTGTTCTCCCTCCCATTTCAGAATGTCCTGCACCCGCTCCGAGACATCCTTGACCCTTGCACCAGGGAGGCAACATATCATCCTGGAGTCTCGGTTGCGGCCGCAGAAACGCCTATCTATTCCCATCACAATTGAATCCCCTATCACTATCGCGCTCCCACTCTTTTTCTTGCCCTCCTGTGCAGCAGCGCCAGCCACGGTGCCATGAACTTGTCTGCTGCTGCCCTCCCCCGATGAGTCATCCCCCCAAACAGTACTCAAAACGGTGTATCTGTTTTGCAGGGGGATGACCACAGGGGACCCCTGCACTACCTTCCTTGCACTGCTCTTCCTGCTGGTCTTCCATTCTGTGGACCCTTCTCCTGCGGTAAGATCAACTCACTACACGTGATACTCACGTCATTCTCAGCATCGTGGATGCTCCAGAGTGAATCCACCCTCAGCTCCAATTCCGTAATGCGGACCGTCAGGAGCTCGAGGCGGATACACTTCTCACACACGTAGTCGTCAGGGACATCAGAAGTGTCCCTGAGTTCCCACATGGTACAGGAGGAGCATATCACGTGACCGATCTCTCCTGCCATGCCTTAACCCTTAGATACCCTTAAATTGGTAATAACAATGTTACAGTTCACTTACTGATATAAAAAAGAAAAAGAAAAGCTACTCACCAATCACCAGCCAATCACTTACCCCATTGGCTGTGACGTCACCTTTTGATTCCTTTCTACTTCTATTTTGCTTTCTCTCCCGCTGTAGCTGCACCGGTACGCCTTTTATAGGCCGCTCCGACGCTGCTCCCACCTCTCGCCAACTGACGCTGGTATTCGAGCTCCCGCTGGGCCTTTTATAGGCCGCTCCGACGCTGCTCCCACCTCTCACCAACTGCCGCTGACTCTCGAGCTCCCGCTGGGCCTTTATAGGCCGCTCCGACGCTGCTCCCACCTCTCGCCAGCAGAAGTTGGATGGTCAGTACCATGATTATGTCTGTTATTCTTCACTTAACATCATGTCATTGGGAGACAGCATGGTGTTAGATATTTCCTGTAAGGCAAAAAAGCGAATTTATTTTCAAAGTATTTGGGCCAGGAGTGCCTTTGGGAAAGGGCTGAAAGCACAATATCTAGAAAAGCACAAGACAAATTAAGACAAAAAAAGACCATTCATTGGGTCCAAGTTTTGGGCCGCTCCGGACGTGGACGCCCGTTTTTGGCGCCTAAAAAACCTTTACCTATTCTCCGGCTCCCTGCAGGCCCTCTGGAGCTGGGCGCGGCACAGCACGAGCTGTTGGGGGCGGAGCCAGGTCCCTGCGCCGAAAACAGTGCCGGGACCTCTGCACATGCGCGCTACAGTGGGCGCACATGTGCAGTAGCTCCAGGCGCCCAAAACTGTGGGAGGGGCCCGAAGCACGCAGCCCCTAGCCCTGGCCGAATGGCCTCACTGGGGCTGCGTGCTTAAGGCTCCTCCCACCCAACCTGACCCCCGCTCTCCCCCCCCACGACTCGACCTCCGCTTCCCCCTGACCCGACCCGACCTCCACTCCCCCACCCGACCCGACCCGACCTCCGTGCCGCAGCCCCCCCCCTCCACGACTCTCTCTCTCCCCCCATCCCGACCTCCGCGATTCTCCCCCAGACCTTCGTGACTCTTCCCCCTCTCCCCCCGACCTCCGCGACACTTTCCCCCCGCCCCTTCCCCGGACCTCCGCGACTCCCCCCCACCCCCCGAGACCCGACGCCACCTACCTGTAAATCCAGCCCGAAGTCTTGGGCCCGGCCGTTCAGCCTCCTTCTCTCCCTCCCCCCCCACCCCTCTCTCCTTCCCCCCCCACCCCTCTCCTTCCCCCCTCCCTTCCTACCCCCCTCCTTCCCCCCCCTCTCCTTCCTCCCTCTCTCCTCTCTCCCTTCCTCCCTCCTCTCTACTTTACCCCCTCCTCTCTCCTTCCTTCCCTCCCTCCTCCTCCCCCTCCCCCCAACCCCCTTCTCCCCCTCCCACCCCCCTTCTCCCATGCCCCCTTCTCCCCTTCCCACCCCCCTTCTCCCCCTCACCCTCCCACCCACCTTCTCCCTCTCCCCCTCCCACCCCCCTTCTCCCCCTCCCACTCCCCCTCCCCCCCTTTCTCCCCCTCCCCCTCCCCCTCCTACCCCCCTCACTATCAGAAACACACACACAAACAGACAGACAGACAGAGAGAGAGACACACTGACAGAGACACACTGGGGGGGCCGTCCCAGCACGCTTTTGGAGGACTCCCTGTGCTGCAGTCGGTAAGTAGAACATGTTTTATTTATTGATTTTTTAATTTAAAAAAAATTTTTATTAATTTTTTTTGATTGATTTATTGGTTGATTTATTGATGTATTTATCATTTATTATTGATGATGGCTCTTTATTTGTAAAACTGAAGTGTTTAATGTTTGTAAACTTCCCTTTAAACCCCCCACCCCCGCATTCCCTACGCCTAATTTGTAACCTACGCCTGATTTTCTAAAGTGTAGACAAGGTTTTTTCGAACATACAAAAATCTTCACTTACTCCATTCTAAGTTAGTTTGGAGTAAGTTTTCACTGCCTAAACTTTGAAAACAGGCGTAAGTGGCCGGACACGCCCCCTTTTGAAAAAAATTTTTTGTTCCAAAGTGAAACTGTTCTAACTGACTAGAACTGGAGCAAACTAAATGCTGAGAATTCAAATTTCTAAGATACTCCATTCTAAACCAGTTGCTCCAAAAAAACAGGAGCAATTCAGGCCGAAACTTGGCCCCATTGCATCAAACCTCAACCTCCGATACTCTAACTCACTCAGCCTAGCATGCAAACACATTTTGAACATATCTTGGCAAAACCGCTGCCAAGTTACCTAGTAGGTTATTTTAAGTGTTTATCAATCTTTGAACAAATTAGTTCCTTCTAATGTCAGTTTCAAATTTATTTTTCCGCTAATATAAATTTATATCCACTATTCCTTTGACATTAAGTAATATTCTAGCTTCACCTTATTTATATACCATTTCATACTTCATATAGTCACTGGTCGGCGTAGTTTATAGGCCCCCAAATAATAACTTCATGGTGGGGCGGGCAATAATGAAGGGAATAATGGAGGCATGTGAAAAAGGAACGGCAGTAGTTATGGGGGATTTTAACCTACATATCGATTGGTCAAATCAAATCGCAGGGGGTAGCCTGGAGGAGGAATTCATAGAATGCATACGGGATTGTTTCTTTGAACAGTATGTAACAGAGCCTACAAGGGAGCAAGCCATTCTGGATCTGGTCCTGTGTAACGAGACAGGAAAAATAAACGATCTCCTCGTAAAAGATCCTCTCGGAATGAGTGATCACAATATGGTTGAATTTGTAATACAGATTGAGGATGAGGAAGTTGTGTCAGAAACGAGCGTACTATGCTTAAACAAAGGGGACTACAGTGGGATGAGGGCAGAGTTGGCTAAAGTAGACTGGAAACAAGGACTAAACGGTAGCACAATTGAGGAACAGTGGAGGACTTTTAAGGAGCTCTTTCATAATGCGCAACAAAAATATATTCCAGTGAAAAAGAAGGGTGGCAAGAGAAGAGATAACCAGCCGTGGATAACCAAGAAAATAAAGGAAAGTATCAAATCAAAGACCAATGCGTATAAGGTGGCCAAGGTTAGTGGGAAACTAGAGGATTGGGAAGATTTTAAGCAACAGCAAAGAATGACTAAAAAAGCAATAAAGGGAAGATAGATTACGAAGGTAAACTTGCGCAAAACATAAAAACAGATAGTAAAAGCTTTTACAGATATATAAAATGGAAAAGAGTGACTAAAGTAAATGTTGGTCCCTTAGAAGATGAAAAGGGGGATTTAATAATGGGAAATGTGGAAATGGCTGAGACCTTAAACAATTATTTTGCTTCCGTCTTCACAGTGGAAGACACAAAAACCATGCCAAAAATTGCTGGTCATAGGAATGTGGGAAGGGAGGACCTTGAGATGATCACTATCACTAGGGAGGTAGTGCTGGACAGACTAATGGGACTGAAGGTAGACAAGTCCCCTGGTCCTGATGAAATGCATCCCAGGGTATTAAAAGAGATGGCGGAAGTTATGAGGAGCCAATTTAAAACCGAGTTGAGAAAGAATTTCTTCTTCCAGAAGGTTGTGAATCTGTGGAATTCTCTGCCCAAGGAAGCAGTTGAGGCTGGCTCATTGAATGTTTTCAAGTCAAAGATAGATAGATTTTTAAGCAATAAGGGAATTAAGGGTTATGGGAAGAGGGCGGGTAAGTGGAGCTGAATCCACGACCAGATCAGCCATGATCTTATTGAATGGCGGAGCAGGCTCGAGGGGCTAGATGGCCTACTCCTGTTCCTAATTCTTATGTTCTTATATACTGTAGTGAGGTTCCCCCTTAACCTTCAGTCTAGAATGTAGAGCTCAAGTCACATTTGAGATCAATTTTGTTGTTCCTTTCTCAGCCTCTCTAACTTGAAAAGTGGTGACCAAAATTATATACAGCTGTCTAACTAAGGTCTGAACAGAGTTATAAAACCTCAGCATAATCTCCGTAGGTTTACCCTCCACTGTTCTGTCTGAAGCTATGTTTTTTTAAATTTGCTGCTTGACATTGAAACTGACCAGTCTTATCAGATTCCTGTCTAAATGTTAATTCTCATGCTTTTTTTTGGATGCTTATGTAGCTCATTATTTTGCCCAATAGGTAATACTTTACATTTCATTTGTAATTTATTTGTCCAATTACATAACAGATCTAAATCCTTTTCAAATCATGATCCTCGTCCCTCCCTACAGGTCTTCTGCAAATTTAAAAAGCTTACAATTGGCATTGGATCCAAACATTTTATGTCGATAAGAAACCATATGGTTCAGTGATCCCTGTAGTATCCCATTCAATACCTCCCCCAGTCCGATACTGCAACTCTCTCTTCCTTTCATAATTTGTAACTCATTTCTTATTTATGTCACAAAAATGGGAATTTTGGCTTTTGTCATTTTAAATAGCAAAGAGTAACTTAGTTTGAAATGGAGAAAATCCTTTCCTAAGCATAAAATGGGAGACAGGCTGCTAGAACAGACAGGTTTGTCGGTTCATTAATTAGTTAAGTAAAAGGGTTATGAAAGTATGATGATTAAAATGTTAAAGTAATTGCACCCTCATGTGTGATATTTTCTGGCTTCCTGATTGACAGCAGACATATTAGGCATCCTACGCACTCTGTCAGTTTATCATGATTAGGGTTATTTGTCTGATCAGGGTTACACTAAATCAGCAAGCCAGAAACTAAAAAGGTGTGTAAATAGTTGACATCTGCTTATGGAAACTATCAAGTCACTTGCATGAGAAAAAAGGTGTTGGTCAAAATCCAAACCATAACAATGCTGTCTTATGTTCCACCCATGATTCAATGATTTTATAATATTATTAGAAGTCATTCATGTGGGACTTTGTCAAAGGCTTTCTGAAAGTCCAAATAAACTATTCCATTTGGGGTTTCCACTATCTACTTCATTTGGAACATCTTCAAAGAATTCAAGATTTGTCAAGCAGGACATCCACCTTCCAAATCCATTATTATATAGGCACTTCTTGAATAATTTCCATGATTTTAAATATAGGTACTATAATCCTGCAGAACCTCAATAGAACTCAATCAGTTTGTGACTGGTGACCGTAGATAGTTCCCCATAAACTTCCTCCCTAATCACCTTCTGCACCAGAGAATAAAGGCCATTTGGATCAGGGATTTGTTAATCTTCAGTCACATTAACATGTCAAATACTTTATCCTCTTGGATATTCTTTGTAACACAATAATTTGTCCTCTCTTCATGTCACTTGAAATACTGCGTAGTATAGACGTATGAAAAAGGAGGGAAATTGTATTAAAATGGGTGAATGAGATAAAAATTTGTTAATCCCAATGAAAGTATTTTTTTGTCTAGAGAACAATCCCCACAAAAATTAATATATTATGCTGTCCTGTCACATTGTGCCACTGATTATAAATTAATAGGGATTTTCACATTAGCAACTGTATTATCAAATGTCCCTGTATTAGACACAACTAGAGTCTTGTTCAAGAGATAGCTACAAGACTAAATAGCACTACAAATAATATTACAACCTGGGGGTTCTTTTAGTTCACTATCCTGTTTATCGATACTGTAATAAAATGATTTAATACTAATACTGTTCCATTTATTACTAACAGTAACTGGTTAATTATATAAGATGCATGGAAGAATGGGCCTTTTGGCCCATAAAGTCTGTTCCTTCCAGACCATGTAAAATCTACCATATTATGGAAGTTTTAACATACACTCTCCTCACATGGATAGCGGGTAAATTTCCGCAATACCCACACCATTCAAATCTTCTCACTCACCCACTGTGGATAGCACCTCCATTGTGCAGCAATAGAAAAACCACCATGTCAGAAGAGTATTTGATCACTTCTTGCTATATTTAACCCAATAATCTTCAATTCAAACCCTAACCAGATATTTATCCAGTTTATTTTAAAGCAGTTAATCAACACAGAACATCAAATATTTTTGTTGTTGAGTCAAGATTTCTTGAAACTGGTGAATTAAAATCTACATGGTCCAATACTGTGCTCATGGTACAACTCAAATAGGCTACTTACATCTGAATAATCTATGCCTCTCAGAATTGTAAAGGCCTGGATTATTGCCTCCCATCTTCTCTTGCTAGCAGTTTAATTAAAGAAAGCTTGTATTTATATAGTGCCTTTCATGACCTCATGATGTCCCAAAGCACTTTACAGCCAACAAGGACCTATTTTTAAGCGTAGTCACTGTTGCAATGTAGGAAACATGATAGCCAATTTGCACACAGCAAGGTCCCACTGTGATAATGACCAGATAGTCTGGAGGGTTTTAAATGTTGCTTGAGGGATAAATATTGGCCAGGACAGTTAATTAACCTATTTGTGACTAGTAGCAAAATTTGCTTAAATTTGATCCAATCTTAACCAATATTATGGAAGTTTTAACATACACTCTCCTCACATGGATAGCGGGTAAATAGCAATAGAAAAACCACCATGTCAGAAGAGTATTTGATCACTTCTTGCTATATTTAACCCAATAATCTTCAATTCAAACCCTAACCAGATATTTATCCAGTTTATTTTAAAGCAGTTAATCAACACAGAACATCAAATATTTTTGTTGTTGAGTCAAGGTTTCTTGAAACTGGTGAATTAAAATCTACATGGTCTAATACTGTGCTCATGGTACAACTCAAATAGGCTACTTACATCTGAATAATCTATGCCTCTCAGAATTGTAAAGGCCTGGATTATTGCCTCCCATCTTCTCTTGCTAGCAGTTTGATTAAAGAAAGCTTGTATTTATATAGTGCCTTTCATGACCTCATGATGTCCCAAAGCACTTTACAGCCAACAAGGACCTATTTTTAAGCGTAGTCACTGTTGTAATGTAGGAAACATGATAGCCAATCTGCACACAGCAAGGTCCCACTGTGATAATGACCAGATAGTCTGGAGGGTTTTAAATGTTGCTTGAGGGATAAATATTGGCCAGGACAGTTAATTAACCTATTTGTGACTAGTAGCAAAATTTGCTTAAATTTGATCCAATCTTCAAACTCTGTCAATGAAATCAACCGGAAACACAATCAGAACATGTCCACATTTTCATTTGTATATTTAAAAATGTATCTGAAATCATGCATTCAAACTAAAATAAGGAAACATGTATGTGGAAAGAGCTTGGTGCAACATGGAAGTGCAGACGTATCTCAGAAATAAGTTAATTTGAGTCTAGATATTCACAACCGAAAGAATAGTTGAAGGTGAAATAAAAAGTAGCATTATCCAGATCAAATAATCAATAATTCAAAGAGCAACCCTATGTGCTCAACATAAAACACAGAATGTTGAATTTACAAGAGAAGGAAAGGAAAGGGATCCAAAGACATTTTGTCAGCTATGTATTTAGTAGGTACAATGTTAAAGGCTAGGTAGGGAATAAGTTGGGTAGAAATAATTAAGATTTAGAAATTGGCAGATGCATTATGTAAATTCTTCACATCACTCTACATTGAATGAAAGCTATGGGGAAAAACTCCACATTCAGACAAATATGTCCATGAATTTATAGCATAAATAGAAGTCAGCAAAGTCTGAGTTAAAAATGAACTCAAAGCATTAAATACCTATAGGGAACTTGAATCAGATGTGATACACCCTAAAATCCTAAAGGAATATAAAAGGCTCTATAAATATATATATTTTATTCTTACCGATTTCCCCCATCCCCCAAAGTCAGAATCCTTACTAGGGTACAATTCTATGGGTGCTGATTATTCTCCATTATCTCACTCAAGTGACCATTATTCATGTGAGCTTTGATGGTGCATATGTTAACAGGTGATTTGACTCTAGCCTGACTGATCTTGTCCTCACTTGGGGTCCACATACATGCATTCCTAGAAGGGTTGCTGAATAGTGATCAGGAGTGGAAACCTGACTAAATTTCTCTTCCCTATCTTAAGGATGCTCATACCTATTGTAACACCTTACAGCAATTCTGGAAGAGATCAGCACTGATAAGGAATGAAAGGTGGCACTTTCCTGATCTGTATGGTTCAGTTATTGCCGATGTAAATCCCCATAGCAATTAGGGAAGCATGGCTAATATCTTTCTAACTCCAGAAAGACTGGGGCTGTGTCCAAGATCTGGACAAAAGCTGTCAATATCCTGAGTTTCAAAAAAGTGAGGCATCAACTAGAGAATTATAGATCAGTAAGTCTAAAATCATAGTTATGAAAACACTTAAGTTTTATGCCAATATCCATCTAAAGAACATAGAGGTCAAATGGATTTTGAAACAGTATGATGCAATAGTGATAAAAGCCCGACAAATTTAGTGGAATTCTTTTGAATGGATTTGGGGCATTTGGCGGATAGAATCTAGTTGACATTTTTGTGGAATTTGAAAATCTGTGCTTGAAGAAATTGGAAATGTCTAGAATTAATGGAAAATTAACCAGAGTTAACTGAAAAAAACTGATTTAGCAGGAAGGTTGTTTTAAGTCATATTCTAGCTCTTTTCTTGTTTACACTGTTCCAAAATAGGTTGCACAGAATATATCAAAAGGACCTCACTGAAATTTCCATCCTTCTGTCCTCTCAAGACAAATGACTTTGTTTAGTTATAGTTATGAGTTTGTAGGGTCAATATTGTGATCAGTATGGTAAATAAGAACTATTAGACACCAGGCCAAGACCACAGAAAGCAAAGTCATCCTAACATCAGGTACGGGATTGTGGTTTCGCTTTTATTGCATTTTAAATGATATGCCTCATCAGAAACCACTGTTTAAATACACATTGTTTTATGCTTTTTGTGAAATTAAAGAATTATTTTTAAATTGCTAGCTTTAAATGTTGAATGGATTTAGTAAGAGGCTTGGCTGATTTCTTAATTTAATCTTTAAATGTATCATTTAACTTTCTTCTTTCTAAGTATTTTCAGGTAACCAAGGGTATTGTTTATTAAAAACATTTTACCTTCCCACTGAAAGGACATAGTTGATACTAAACTTACTATTATTTAAAAAAATTAGATCTGTACACAACCCAGAAAGTTTGTCCTTTCTGAATATATAAATTTCCACTAATTTGACCAGAAATCCTGAGGGAGTGCTGCTCTATCCAGGAATAATATAAAAGCAATGGTTACCTAAGCTGAATAGCCAGCTGGTTAATGAAGATGGATCAATAGTATTCAAAGGGATTTGGCCAAACTATATTGGATAGATATCTATTGAGCGTTAAAGAAAATATTTAGATATAAATACTGACCAGTCAATGTAATACTGTTATCAATTAAGCCAATTGCGTAGTGAGATGCATTTTTTCTTTCTTGGAATGTGGATGTCGCTGAAAAGTCCGGTATTTATTGCCCATCTCATAGTTACCGAGAAGGTGGTTCTGGGCTTTCTTCACAATCATCCTATCGGCTGCCCTGGAAGAGATGAGCCAACTCAGCACACAAAGAGATGTAACCTTGGGGCATTTTGGTGCGTATGGCTTAGTGCTGCACCAACCAGTGTCTTTACCCACTCGATCTTAAAGGAGATTGATTAACTGCTTTTAGCTTAAGTATTGAATCCATTATAACGCCTTATAATTCTCAAAACTAATGTATTCAGGGATTTCCTTTTAGAAACAAAAAGCACAAAAAAAACTGCAGATGCTGTAAATATTCAGGTCAGTCAGCATCTATGGAGACAACAGACCAGTTGATGGTTCAGCTGTAGACCCTTCAGCAGAACTGCCCTTTATTACATCTCTTATTGGACACACAAAACTTAAAACTTAAGACTTGAAATTGCATTTTATTTTTTGCTATGAGCAATACGTCGATCCATCAAGTGTTATAAGTTTATTAAAACTTGAATTGTCCACTGCAAACAGTTTAAGCATTTCAATTTCCAGAGGATGCATGTGGCCTGTGATGATCAGGGAATGCAAAGGGCCACCTAGATCCTCCTTCACCATTTGCTGTAGGGTTGCAGTTGCAATTTTCTGGTCTTTGGCACCCACTCTGGCCAGTCCAACACATATGGTCTCTTCAGTCATTGCTGCATTATAGAAAGACAGAACAGCATCACACATCTGAACATGTAAAAGGCATCAAGCATATTCACCACTGAACAAGGCTGAACTTCTAGGCATTGATTTTAACCCAACCTGCCCGGCGTGAATGGGGCGGTCATGCTGCTTAAATTGTTTCAGTGCACTAACCGCCCCGTTGCCGCTCAATGCTGATTTAAACGTTGAGTTAGTTTTTATAGATGGTAGAAGCAGGCAGGCACCTCATTAATACATGCAAATCAAGATCTTGTGATGTAATTAGGACCATAACACCTTTTTAACAGGAAAAATTGGATGACTTGCCCAGCGGCCAACCTACTGAGTAAAACCCCTCTGGATTGGTTTCAGAGGCTGACTGGAGGAGTATTTAAAGATGCAGTCAGGTGCAGGAAATGAGTTCATAGAGAACTGTGTGCTTATTTGATGTACAAAGGATTTTCAAGTGTGGAGATTCATTTTTTTCTGCTTATTTTTGCCTTATTCACTCAGAATAAGCACTCGCAGCTATTCTAGTTTCATTGGTTTGGATGGATGAATAGTTGGAGGAACAGGGGCAGCAATACATACAATAGCAGCATCAGTAGCCTCAACACAGTAGATGAGGAGGAGAAGGCCTTAGCAGGCCCACAGGGTTTATAGACCCAGTGTCACTTTCCCGATCTAAGGAACAGTGCATGAGGAGGTTGTGCGACTCCAAGCAGGTTGTTGCTGATCTCTGGCATAAGACCTGCTGCCTGTTGGGCCAGGTAGCCATGCTTTGCCAGTGGCCGTCAAAGTCACCACCGGCCTTAAATTTTTTGCCTCGGGATCCTTTCAGGCTGCTACAGGAGATATCTTCCACATCTCCCTGTCTCGAACAGCTCTCGTCAACAGGAAGGGCTTTCACTCCATTAATGTCCAGCTGGTCTGAGATCACTGCAGAAGGATCATGCAAGTCTGTGCTGTTTCACAGGTAGATGTCACGACGATTTCATCCCATGACACTCAATCATCCGCCCACTATTCCACTCTTCCAGAATGCAAGAGGATCGCCGCTTGGGGACAAGGGTCTACACATGGCCGATGATGACACTCCTCCACAACCCCTACAACCCCTGAACAGCTCAGGTACAACCACAGTCATAAGACCATCAGGAACATCATTGAGAACAATATAGAACTTTTGAAGTAAAGGTTCAGGTACCTAGATAGATCTGGTGGCTCTCCACAATATGCCACAAGCAAAGTCTCCCACATCACTGGACAACATAACTCAATATGGCAATCCTTTCTGGATTGCATTTGGAGAAGACAGACCAATAGCAACAATCATCATCTGATAGGAAGACTTGGGTGAAGTCGTAAAGGTAGAAGCAGCAGGAGGTCTAACACAATGCCAGAGATCATTTGATAGCACAGTGCCTCCGGTAACCTGCTCATTCCCTCATGAAAAGTTACAAGAAGCCCCTCTGCATTAACAGTCCATGTTATCTCCTTCACCACTCCCTTAATCCTGCATTAAAGAAGAGTGAAACCATTCAACCAAATTTTATATCGATGACATATAGAGAATGGAGATTCAGAAGCTCCTGTGAAATGGAGTTGAGCTACTGATCAGCCATGATCTAATTATATGGCAGAATAGGCTCGAGGGCTGAATGGCTTCCATCTGTTCCTATGACACTACAGACCAAATGCAATAAAGGTGACCAATTTCATGCCAAACACAATAATCGTCTTGAATTAATTTCTCACCCAAGTATCAGCTCATAGTGCTTTCTTAAAAGAACGCTTATGAACATGACTACTCATACAAGGTGCTTCCCCCAGTGGCATTAGGAAAGCTGGTGGAATTGGACTCTGCTATGATAGTTACTACAGTCATATACTCTACCAACACTACGTCCAGACTCATATATATTGACCACTTGGTAAAGCATTGAAGAATGCTTTGGGCTGGATTTTCAAGGGGTTTGTGACCGTGTTTTTGCCGTGTTTTGACCCTCCGCAGCGAAAAGCCGGTCGCAAAGCCCGGGCGGGATCCTCGGCTCCTTGTTTGCGGCGGCGATGGGAAGTACCGCCGGGTAGTACTGCGCCAGACGTGTAACGACGTGGATTGAGTTACTGTCTTGAGTTTCAGCACTCTCCCAACCCGTACGCCGCGCCCAGAACTGTGACAAGTAAAACCTGTAGGTGCACCCCTGCTAGCAGCGGTAAGTTAACTTACTTTTTTTGCAGGTTTTCTAAAGTTTTTATTTTTTTATTTCTGAGCAGCAATTTGTTAGCTAAGGTAATGTTGTTTGAATGTTTTTTTGAATTTTTTTCTTCTTCCCAAGGCCTCTCTCACAGCGAAACGACCCCGCACTAAAGTTAGTGAAACTTGTGTTTTGCACCATGAATAATTGTGCAACGCCTCCCTTTGCAAGTCCCAAAGGCCGAAAGTTCGGCCTAAAATCGGCAGCGCAGCGAAAATGGTAATTTTCACGTATCGCTTCCGTTTTCGCCCAAAAATCCCCAAACCCGAAAATCCAGCCCATGGTGCCTGTGGCACCAGATTCCAGCAAGGAGTCAACATTTTCAGGAGCGAAAGGGGTGAAACGGCAGGAAAAGATACCTTCCCACTCACAAATATCTTAACAGAGATAGCTTGAGAATCATTTGTGAAGCACCTAAATATAATGTGTAGATTTTTTTGCTAATTTTTATGCTAGTAACAGCAACAGTGACTGCACATTAATAGTAATTAATTGACTGTGAAGCGCTTTGGGATTAGATGCTATATAAATACAATCTCTTTCTTTTTAGTCAAGATGAGGGTTGTTGGTGCTGCGATATTGAGCACTTTTTCACCTTTTGTTTCATAGTGTCAGCATTAAGCACTCTTACATCAGGTAAAGTACAGGACAGTTGCATAGTAAAGGTCCCTCTACAATGCCCCAACATCTTGCCTTAATTCAAACTCTGACAAGCACTTCCCAAACTATTTATGTCCTACTGTACTTCATTGGTTGTAAAGCGCTTTGAAACTTTCAGTGGTCGCCTTTTACTGCATTTAATTGAGGGCAGTTTTAGAAACTAACTATCTAAACTCATACACATAGTGTCCTTACAGCCAATCAAACCCAGGCGATATTCATCTCATTAGTCCTGGGATCCAGATGTGAAAGGACAGCATCATCAGTGTTATTGGCACCAGGATTCCAGTAAAGTCTAAAGGTGGACATGTGAATTTTTTCATATTATGCCCACTGGAACTGTGGAAAAGCAACAAGGAGTAAAAATATAGATATTACAGCCTTCTATACTTCAAGTTATGTCTGGGGACTGCATTTTGTGGTGTGTAATATTAGGATGAGGCACTGGTGGCTACCAGTCTGTGTGGTGGTGTTTATAGTGGGATTTTCTTGGCCTACTTGGGTTAGTATATTAAGCAATACCTTTAGCCACTAAGCTATAGGAGCTCATAAGCACATTTTCAAAGAGAATGAGAGCAACCCCTTGAGTTTGTTGAAAGCCTAATCATAGCCTGATTTTTAAATCATTGAGATGACAAACTATTGACCAAAGAATTGCTGATCCCCACCAATGATAATTCTTATTGTGCCAGTTTCTGAAAAATTCCAGGTGGATGGCAGGTCACACAGAAAGTTTGATGAAAATTCAGCAAAGAGCTGGTTACTGAGGGGACCTGTGAGTGTTTACAAATAAGCAAACAGGATGGGGACCTATCTCAGCAAGCCTGCTTCCTAAAAGAAAGCAGCAGCTAGTGAGAGGAAATGGTTCAAATTTGTGTTCTTAAGTTACTCGGGGTGGGGGGGGAAGTGAAGTGTTTATGGACTCATAGCCTGACAAACAATTGGAATCGCTCCTCTCTCCTCATCCCCTCCCCATGTTTTATGCAACGGAAGGGAAATTTACCTCCTATAGTAAGATAGGATAAACTCTGGAAAGGAAACAAAGAACTTGAATTTATGTAGCATCTTTCATGGCCTCAACCTATGAAGTATTTTTGAAGTGCTGTCACGTAGGGAAATGCTGCAGGCAATCTGCACACAGCAAGTCCCACAAACAGCAATGTGATTAATGATCAGATAATCTGTTTTAGTTATGTTGGTTGAAGGATAAATATTGGCTGGGACACTAGGAGAACTCCAATGCTCTTCTTCAAAAAGTGCCATGGGATATTTTAAGTACACCTGAGAGGGTAGACAGGGTCTCTGTTTAATATCTCATCTGAAAGGCATCTCCAACAGTGCAGCATTGCCTCATTACTGTACTGAAATGTCAACCTAGATTATATGTCTCAGGAGTGGAGTTTGAACCCATGACCTCCTGACCCGGGGGGGGGGGGCGGCCGTGGTGGATGGAGAGAGAGTGCTTACACTAAGCCAAGGCTGACAAACTGGAAATCTAGTCGAGTTCTTACTTTTTGCTTTGTAATCAAAATCTGCTGATGGAGGAAATATTCTTGGTAAATGTATTATAGAAAAAACAGGAAGAAATACTTTAAAAATAAGAGTATTTCAATTAAGAATGAGAGCTGTTTTGTGGCTTAATTATATAACACAAACCAATAACTTTTTACACTTAATGTAAAAGCCATAAGGAATTCATACTCAACATAATTTATATTTTAGATACACACGCAGAAAAAGTGAGTGTATTTGATTTTTAGCCTCTGCTCACACAGAGACAAAATACCAGGGATACTCACTTTTTCTGTCTGTGACCTGCTCAGCAGGTTTCAACTAAAAGTTGCATTTTGGGAAAGCAATGCAAGATCAGTTGATTTAGTTTGAGATCAGCATCACAACAGGAGTTTATGGCTGTAATCCCCCATCACATGCAAATCACAAAGTTAATCATTACATCAAATTACTATTCAATTTGGAGGTACAAATATACTTGGATCACTTCCCAAAAGGTCAAAGACTGTAGGAACACAAAATATATGTAATGCTCAGAGCAATTGGGTGGAATTACAAATCCAGTATATTACTTTGACCCTAAATAGACACAACACTGGAGACTGAGCTTGGTTGGACTGAGGAAGGGGGGAAACAGGAAGGTTGAACATGTTTCCTGTGAATTGCAAATAAAGATACAATGTTTGCTTTATCAGAAGACATTTATTGAGTTTGACTGTTTGTACATGAGCCCTGGTCCAATTTAGAGAAGGCAACTAAGTGTATTTGGAGCATTTAACATTATCTTAATGAGGTGTAAGGATTTTCAGCTGGAAAATCTGCTGTGTAGTTATGGTTGAATTGTTAATGTAAAGTGTGCAATATTTACTCCAGTCTTGGTTTGAAGAGGCACTGGACTGAGTAGAGATATCTGACTGATAAAAATAGATTTCTACATAGAGAGTTGCAGGAATTTTTTAAATGCATCTTACAGTTAGATATTCTCCAGTTTAAATGCAAAGGTCAGAAACATTGTTTATTATCCAATTAAGCAAGCTATGTGAAGAATTAACCTTCACTGAAATATATGTAGTCTATCCTCCAAATTCCTTTTAAAATCATTAGTCTGTGTAACTGGATCATAAAGTCTGATAAGGAATGGTAGTCTAGTGGTTATGGTACTGGACCAGTAATCTAGAGGTTGTGAGTTGAAATCCCACCATGGAAAATGTAATTCATTAAAATCTGGTGGTTTGTGGGCTGGCTCCTGATGAAATAACAATGAAAGATTGTCGTAACAACCCAACAGGTTCATGTCATTCAGGGAACTTGACACCCTTACATGGTTGACTCTTAATGCTCTCAAAGCAACTGGGGATGGACAATATTTGTGGCCATCCACATCTGAAAATAATTTTATTTTTAAATGAAAGAATATTATTTCTTCCCAGTTTCTGTATTTCTCTCTGTGATAATATATACAAAAGAATACATTAAAAAATTAATGTAAAAATGTTCTTATTTACTTTCACAAAGTCTTACAGGAACATGCTAATGTTGGGTCTGTACTGGGTGCACTGCAGTAAGCAATAGAATTGATAAAGCTGGGCCTGGATGTCAATGAGCAGCCAGGATTCCAGGAAAACTCCCCTGCTGTTTGAATACTGCAATGGGAGTCATCCTGAGAGCAGATAGGGTCTTGGTTTAATGTCTCCTCCAAAAGATGGCACCACTTGACAGTACTGTGTTAGTATCTCATAGAAGTGTCAGCCTAGACAATGTGTTCAAATCTTGGAATGGGGCTTGAACCAATAACCTTCTGACTCTGAGGAAAGAGTGCGACCACTGAGCCAAGGCCAAGACAATCTCACACAAAATCTCCCACAAATAAATGGGTCAGGAAGCACTGGTTTTCAAATAAGTGGTTAGGTTTAAAACTTCAAAACCTGGAAATACAGGTCTGATGACATTGACGTACCAAACCTAGGAGTAGAATAAGGGGTTTTATTTGTGATTCCTCCAAATAGCTAATTTCTGATCTCAAATATACTATTGGGAAGATGCAGAATCAAGAATCATGGCCTTTTTATACATTGGGGCACGGGTGGGGAAGTAGGAGGGGAAAAAGATTCAGGGAGCAAAATTCCAGCAGCATTCCTCTTGTGAAAAGTTACAGTGATACTGGAGTTGATAGAGGTCTGGGCACCTTCTTTGCTGGAAGTATAGGGAGCAGGCTACTTGTCTGGCTTCCTTGCTGGGGTGCAAGTCACATGGTAATCCACATACGACACTTGACATATGACTTTTCAAACAGTATGCACCTTTAGTAGTGAAATCAGTTAACGTAGAGCAGACCTGGGGTTATCAAAAATCGAGCATAGGATTATATGAACTTTATGAGTCAGTAGACACAAAACAGTACATTTACCTTCTAAGTCAGCACGCAAGTTTAAGTAGGGAATATATTTTACCATTACATTGAATGGGAGAGGGTGGAAATATTTTGAAAAGAATTCCTCCTACACTAATTTTCCCTTTTACTTATTAGTATTATCAAAATACCCTGTATGTATTTTGTGGGTGCATAACTGAGGTTTTCCAGTCAACTGCCTAAGCCTCCTCCTCTCCCAGCGCACCCCGACCTCAGATTTGATCTTACAATATTCTATGGTTTATAATCTCTCTGCAGTCTCCACTCCTACCCTCACCAGACTTATCTCTTCCATGAGACACAGCTCCTTGTTAGACCCTCTGACTCAGTTCCTGACCACTCAACTACTCCCTCCCCAGCCCATGCTCCCCAATATTGTCAATTGCTTACTCTCTTCGGGGATTGTTACCCCCACCTTTAAACATTGTTATTATGCCTCTACTTTAAAAACCCTATTCTTGACCTTTCTGCCGTCTGTAACTTGCGCCACATCTCCAACCTCCTTTTCCTCTCTGCTGCTCATTCCACGTCCACATCTCTTGCCAATTCCCATTTGAATCCCTTCAATATGGTCAGATTCATCAACAACATTCTATGTGACTATGACCACGATGCGTTATTCCTCCTCCACCTTCCTACAGCTTTGACATGGTTAACCAACACCAGTCAAATTCACCAGCTCTCCTCTGTCAGATTGCCATTTTATGGTTCCATTTTTAACTGTCTCAGTATTGCCAGCACATCTACTGCAATGACTTCTCCTCCTGTGCTCAGTTACCTCTGGTGACCCCCAGTGTTCCATCCTTGCCCCTCCTATTCCTTATCTATATATTGCCTGGGGCAACATTATCCAGAAGCATGGAGTCAGCTTTACTGCTCCACTATCACTCGTGGCAAAGCCTTCTGCCATCTTACTCTTTGGAACTCCCTTCTTAAGGAGGATTGGTTAATGGACGGAGAAGGAACCAAGTGAGGTTTGGTTAATGGGCAGAAAACAGAAAGTAGGAATAAATGGGTCATTTTTAGGATGGCAGGGTGTAACTAGTGGAGTGCCGCAAGGATCAGTGCTCGGGTCTCAGCTACTTACAATCTGTATCATGACATAGAGAAGGGGACTGAGTGTATTGTATCCAAGTTTGCTGACAACACAAAGCTAGGTGGGAAAGTAAGCTGTGAGGAGGATGTAAAGAGGCTGCAAAGGGATATAGACCGGTTGAGTGTATGGGCAAGAAGGTGGCAGATGGAGTTTAATGTGAAATTATCCACTTTGGTAGGAAGAGTGGAAAAGCAAAATTTAAAAAAAAAGATGAGACTAATAAATGTTGGGATTCTGAGGGATTTTGGTGTCCTTGTACACAAATCACAGAAAATTTAAATGCAGGTACAGCAAGCAATTAGGAAAGCATATGGTATGTTAGCCTTTATTGCAAGGGAGCTGCAGTATAAGAGTAAGGAAGTCTTGCTGCAATTATACAGGGCCTGGAGTTTTGTGTACAGTTTTGGTCTCCTTACCCAAGGAAGAATATATTTGCTTTAGAGGGCGTAAAACAAATGTTCACTAGATTGATTCCTGGGATGAGAGGGTTGTCCTAATGAGGAGAGATTGACTAGAATGGGCCTAAATTCTCTGGAGTTTAGAAGAATGAGAGGTGATCTCATTGAAATGTATAAAATTCTTAGAGATGCTGTGAGCCTGTTTCCCCTGGATGGAGAGTCTAGAACTATGGGTCATAATCTCAGGATAAGGGATTGGCCATTTAGGACTGAGATGAGGAGAGATTTCTTCACTCAGAGGGTTGTGAATCTTTGAAATTCTCTACTCTAGAGGGACGTGGATGCTCAGCCATTGAATATATTCAAAACTTAGATTAATAGATTATTGGACTCCAGGGAAATGGGGATGGGGTGGGAAAATGGAGTTGATGTAAAAGTCCAGCCATGATCTTATTGAATGGTGGAGCAGGCTTGAGAGGCCATCTGGCCTATACCTGCTCCTAATTCTTATGCTCTTAAACCCTTTTGTCTTGCAACATGTCTCCTCATCTTCAAAATCCTCCTTAAAACCTACCCCTTAAGACATCACCTTTGGTCAATTACCCTGGGCTCCCTCCCAATTCCCCCAACTGTGAGGCACCTTGAGATGTTTCGTTACATTAAAGGTGCTACATAAATGCAAGCTGTTGTTGTTTCTTAAGGGAATAAGGACAGAAAGGAGGTAGATGAATGGTATGGAACTACAGCTACATTGCCAGACCTCTTGGAGCATTAATTCTATGGAGGAGAGTGATGATGGTCTGTATATCGATACCATTTATCTACCTCCTTTCTGTCCTTTATTCCCTGTAATGTAATCTTTCTTTTCCCTATTTTGATCTATATTTTGACATGCATATTTTAAAAACGAATTAACTGTTCATGTTCAAAAGGTTAATACTGCCCAACTGTATCAAGACCCGAGGTAAAATACCCAAAGTCAATTACGGAGCTACAATTCCAAATAATGACATTCAAAAACAACCCAGATTAGATGAGCAGATTTTCACAACTCAAACTTGCCATTGGGTGTAGGGAACTTTGTTACATTACAGGGTAATTAGACATAACACATTGCAAGAAAGAGAGCATAATACAATCTGTAGCTATTATTGATGTCCCTGAAAGACGTCTAAGGGGAAATACTGCATGAGTTACTTTTTTTAAATTGTTCTTCGACCAGACTCCAGCTGCAACGAGTGTCTTTTTAATTTTATTGACGAAGGTGGGATCCTGTACAATCTCAGTTATAAACACAGAAGAAGTTATACTCACCTAGCTCCTCTCCTTTATCTCTGCGGTTTTCAATAATCTCCAGCAGCTGTTCTGCAGCTTCATTTACAGACATGAACCTGGGAGGCTCAAAGATCTTCTTTCCTCTGTCAATAAATATTCACCATTAAAATCTCTTTCTTTATTCATAATTAAAACTCCATCCTCTCCTTTATTCATCTCATCTCCACCAATAAAAAGTTATGAAAAAAAATCGCAGCAGGAGAATAGCACTTTCGTTTGTTCACTTTGAAGTCAAAGAGAAGTGCTTTGGTTGATTTAAACTTTTGCTTTATTAAAAAAAATCAATTTATTTAAGGAATTGGATTTTTTTCAAAACTTGAATATCCACCTTGGTTTAAAAAGGCTTATATATGAAATATTACAAGATACTGCCTGTACTTGGGTTTGAGATATAACTAAACTAACCTGGTTACAAAATGGGTGCCACAAAAGATAAAACATACCGCTAGAACCTAGCATTAAGGAAGTGAAAATATGAACTTTACAGGTCAATGAAAATTGAACAATGGAATTTATCAGGTGAGATACTTAGACAAATAATCAAATTAAGAGGTAAATGTCATACAACGAACATGTAAAAAAACGACTGGCCCCGTCTCATCATTAACTTCTGATCCTCAGCAGTAAAGCCGTAATTTTATATACCAATATTTCCCAACCAATTTATGTTAGCAATGACTGGTGTTGCATCTCTCCGACAACTTGCTGGGGAAATGCATGGTGTGATATTGAGGCATGTAGGCTAGAAAGGTCCCAGATTCAATCCCTGGTCTGTGTTGAATCAGCCAATCTCAGCTGGGTGACAGTGGAGGGCCTAGAGAGCGTGGCTAGAGTTGAAGGGGGAGAAAATGAAAGAGTATGATTGAGCTGGTCTGTGATTACCTCATGATCATTCTCCATAGAAAACTGGCCACTCAGGCAAGGCACGAGTGGACCACTAATCCCCATGGAACCATAACCTATGATGAATTATTCCCTTCGAAAGAGGGGAAAGGGGAAAAAGGCTTGCAGGAAAGTGAGGAAAAGTAAAAAGGAACTAAATATTTAACAGTTGGTCTTAATTCTACACTTACAGCTAGTGTAAAATATTTCTAATAACGTGATAAATGGTATAATTTTGCTACAGATTTGAATTGTAATTTGTAATGAACACTTAAACTGATGCATCATTCTTTGTTTGAAGGACTAGATCCAAATCAAAATGCAAGCTAACAAGATAGTCATCCAAAATAAACACAACTGAAATATCAATTTCACATGTTTCTCACTGGATGTTTTCCAGTCTGTCTGGGATTTCTATTTTAAATGAGAACTTGAAAACATAGTCGATTTTAGCTTGAGTATGAATCTACTGGGCATTACTTGTCTAACTTAACTTATGACCTCATGTTTCCTGACAAGGAAAACTGATTTTCTTTGCATCTGTGAGGTAATCAAGTTTAGCAAAATACTTCTTTAAAAGTCATGTTCAGCTTTTAATGACCAACTGTAACAGTGTATATTTTATACTACAGGCACAATGGGGGTAATTTAATCCCCCTCCCCTCCCTGGGGGAGGCAGGGTAGGTTAAAAAAAAATTGGAAATCTGACCTCAGCCCGCCTGCACTTCCAGTTTTAAAGGAGGCGGGTTGGGGAGCGGGCATCTAACCTGCTATCTGGAGCCAGGTCCCGATTTTAAACATTTTAATGAGGCTGCGTGCCTCATATTTTACTTCCGTTTTAAATTTAATGTTGGTCAGATGGGTTTCCCAGGCCTCGAGAAACCTGGCAGTTGAAGGGAGGTGAGAACACCTAGATGAACAGTAAAGTGTCTTTTTAGCACTGCTTGTGAACCAGGAAGAGCTTATCTGCAGGAGCAGAGCTCCCAAGCTTACCTGTAAAACTAGCCTGCGATCGGACTGCTTCCCTCTCAATGTACGACGCCCTCCCGATGTGTTATCCCGCTGTGGCCTGGAGCCACAGGCCTACCTGCCCGACAGTCAACCAGCTTTTCAATCTGGCTGGCTGTGGCCGGGAAACCAATTCAACACATTTAAATTGGGTCCTGCCATTAAATTTGGCAGGACCTCTAGGAAACCTCTACTTCCAGGTTACCCGGTTGCTATTTCTCCCCCACCCCCCTCCCCAACGCTTCCTTCCTGCTTAATATGTGCCAAAATGGGTGATTCATATATCAAAATGCAGATTTGGTAAATGTAGAATCTCCAGAGTGGATATGACAATATTACAATCATTCGCTTCTTAAACAAAGGGGCAACTTGCCTCATTAGATTTTCCAGTGACTGTTCTTTTACTTTGATGTCTGCATAGAAGATATAAAAAGAAAGTTTATTTAGAAGAAAAAAATTCTTCAGCCCAGATCGACACTCAAGTTTCAATCTGCTCCCCAAGGTACGGGAAAACATTAAGGTACTGTGTGAATTTATGTACATAATTTTAGCAGCCATTAAAACTTAGCAGAGGCCTAATGCACACATTTGAAAATGTCATTTTCATTGTTCATGTGAAATGACTAAACACCAGGGTGTGAAGAGACCATTTGTCTACCTTTAAAAGAAAGAAAAACCCTGTGACCTCCCCGCACCTAAATTAAATACTCAAAGAGCAGGTGACATCAGATATTAAAACACTCATACATTGCACAAAAGTTAATGGTAGCAAATATCGTCACTAAGTAAAATGGATCTTTATTTATTTGCTAAGCAAATCTGTTACTTAATAGAAAACACAACTAAAACCTGAAATTGTTTTATTGGCAGTGTATTTGATCATCAACATACTGTAGCAATAAAGGGAAAATGCATTGGTTCTTTCAATTATAGCTACATATTAATTAAATGGGCCAAGAGTTTCTGCTTTGAGTGCAATCAGCGATCTGGGTGCAAATTGTGCTCAAGATTGTGCTAGTTTTCAAAAGTGTTTTTCTCTCTAGCTCATTTGCATATTGAACGTAAAATCTTACATGAACCAGCGCAATCGAGCAACGTTTTCTAAGCAAAATTTTTTTTTAAATTGCATTAAAAAGATTTTTATTAACACAGCTGAAATGGGTTTATCATAAAAGATAATTGTTTTTAATCAGTGTCTTGTCCACCACCTGCGAGAAATCTGATTTTTAATAACTGAAAATGACTTAAAAAACTATACAGAACCATCTACCAGTTACACTGGTATACAGTAGTCAGTTTCTTAGTAACTTAAAAAAATATTTAAAAGCTTTTAAATCATGCCTATTAGTGACATTGCGCCTGATAAAAAAACACAGCTTAATTTTAAGAGCCTCCTCGAAGGCCCACAAATGGGCGCAATTAGTGAAAACTCAATGATGATTAATTCGATCTGGGGGTGTGGCCAATTTTGCAGGCAGTGCAGTCTTCTAGCGTGATTTTTTTTTAAAGGGACTAACTATTGTACTGCACTTTTTTTGACAGACAGGCGACAAGCCCTGCCCGTGTACTGAACATTTTTGATGGACAGGTGACAAGCCCCGCCCGGTTAAACTCTGCCACCGCCCCTCGGCCGAATCATTCCATCTACGAGGTGCCAGAAGCAGAACCTGAGGCTCCGAATCTCTTCACCCCAGCCAGCCTGGGCTCGATGGTGGCAGGAGAGTGCCGATGGGCGGCAGGGGGGTGCCGATGGTGGCAGGCCTGCGCCTGATGGTGGCAGGAGAGTGCCAATGGGCGGCAGGGGGGTGCCGATGGTGGCAGGCCTGCGCCCGATGACAGCGGGAGGGTGCTGATGACGACGGGCTACTGCTCCTTCACGAGCCTGCTACTCTGGCCGACTGGGCCTCCCACTCAGCTGAGAGCCTCCGACTGGGCCCCGAGCCTCTCGTGAGCCGCGAGTCCCGAGTGGTGGGCTTGGGGGGAGAATCGGAGGGCTTTAGGGCCACGAGTTTGAGGGCGTGGGGGAGCGAGATAGAGAAAGGCTGGGTGGAGAGAGGCTGGGTGGAGAGAGAGAGAGAGAGAGAGGCGCTGGCTGAGGTGGAGAGCGAGAAAGAGGCTGGGTGGAGAGAGAGAGGCTGGGTGGAGAAAGAGAGAGAGAGACTGGGGGGGGGAAGAGAGAGAGAGGCTGGGGGGGAAGAGAGAGAGAGGCTGGGGGGGAAGAGAGAGAGAGGCTGGGGGGGGGGAGAGAGAGGGGCTGAGGGGGGAGAGAGAGAGAGGCTGGGGGGGGGGGAGAGAGAGAGGCTGGGGGGGGGAGAGAGAGAGGCTGGGGGCAGAGAGAGAGGGGGGCTGGGAGAGAGAGGGGGGCTGGGGGAGAGAGAGGGGCTGGGGGGGAGAGAGAGGGGCTGGGGGGGAGAGAGAGGGGCTGGGGGGGGGGTAGAGAGAGAGGCTGGGGGGGAGAGAGAGAGGCTGGGGGGGGAGAGAAAGAGGCTGGGGGGGAGAGAGAGAGGCTGGGGGGGGGAAAGAGAGAGAGGCTGGGGGGGAAGAGAGAGAGGCTGGCGGGGGAGAGAGAGAGAGAGAGAGAGAGAGAGAGGCTGGGGGAGGGGGGAGAGAGAGAGGCTGGGGGGGAGAGAGAGGGGCTGGGGGGAAGAGAGAGAGAGACATGAGGGATGGGGGGTGGAAATTGGAGGGGAGAGAACTCAGGAAAGACGGATCACGATCTTCCAACCCCCTACAAGGGACATCGTTGGATTGGATGATATCCAGAAGTCACGACACTATCGCTATTCACTTCATACCCAATAAACCTGTTAACAATCTGTACACAATGCCTCATCTATGGCCGGGGGTGAGGTGGAGGATGCACTTCGCTTGGGTAAGGCACTTCGGCTGCAGGAGGCATTCACTTGGACTGGGTGGGGTAAGGCACTTCGGCTGGGGGAGGCATGCACTTGGACTGGGTGGGGTAAGGCACTTTGGCTGGGGAGGATGTACTTGGACTGGGGTATGGGACTTTGGCTGGCCCTTGCTGTCTTTTGAGGAGCTCCATCCTCTGTCGCTTCAGGAAGTCAAAGTGGATCGCGTTACAATTTGCAAAGTCAGTGAGACCTTGGGATGGGTGGATCCAGTGACACATTCCTGTGAAACTTCAGGGTGCCTTATCCTCCAAGGGGACCAATCATAAATAAAGGGGTGGAGCCTGTTGGCCATTTTTGCAGTCCTTTTTTAAACTAGCCCAAAAGAATGTGGAAATTCCTTGAAACTTTTCGCTGGTTTGGCTACTTTATGACCTTTGCTACTGTTATGTTTGCAACCCTAGGCAACCTGTATCATACCGCCACCAGAGGGCATACCTGTTGGAGTCCCAACATCCCTTGGGAGCACTGTATATAAGCAGGCCTCCCATGCTGTACCAACACTCTGGCGTTTAAATAAAGGAGCTAAGGTTACACTTACTCATTGTCTACATTATTCAATTACATTATTTTATTATGAGCATAACATCTGGTGACGAGATAACGAACAATCACACGAAAATGCAGAGAAGTGTTGGTTTCCTGGAGAAATTCTCAGAAGGGGACAGTTGAGAAGCATTCGTGGAGCAACTCGACCAATATTTCGTGGCCAACGAGCTGAAAGGGGACGAGAACGTTGCCAAATGAAGGGCGATCCTCCTCACCATCTGTGGGGCAACATGAACATGAACTATGGCCTCATGAAGAATCTTCTAGCTCGGGTGAAACCAACAACCAAATTGTATGAAGAACTGTGTACGCTGGTCCGGGAACACTAAATCCGAAGGAAAGCGTTCTGATGGTGAGGTATCGATTCTACACGTGTCAACGGTCTGAAGGCCAGGAAGTGGCGAGCTACGTCGCCGAACTAAGGCACCTTGCAGGACATTGCGAATTCGATGGATTCCTGGAGCAAATGCTAAGAGACGTTTTTGTGCTTGTCATTGGCCATGAGATTATCCTTTGCAAACTACTGACTGCTGAAACACCGAACCTGAGCAAAGCCATAACGATAGCCCAGGCATTTATGTCCACCAGCGATAACACCAAACAAATTTCGCAGCATAAAGAGATTTTGGCAAGTACTGTACACAAAGTAATGTCGTTTTCAGGCAGGAATGCATATGGCAGAACGTACACGCCGGCTGCTGCAAGACCTCAGATGACCCAGTCCGCCATCAAACGTTAATGCGAGGCAGTTAACACCTTGTTGGCACTGCGGAGGTGATCATCGAGCCCATCAATGCCGCTTCAAACACTATGTGTGCAAAGACTGTGGAACAATGGGACACCTCCAGCGAATGCGCAGACGAGCTGCAAACCCTGAAAACCAACACGTTGCAGAGGAGGATCGATCCTTGGTGGATCAAACTGAACTAGAGACTCGAACCGAGGAGGCAGAGGTGTATGGGGTACACACCTTCACCACGAAATGTTCACCGATCATGCTAAAAGTTGAACTGTACGGAATTCCAGTATCCATGGAACTGGGCACGGGTGCGAGTCAGTCTATCATGTGCAAAAAGGTCTTCGACAGGCTGTGGTGCAACAAGGCACATAGGCCCAAGCTTAGCCTCATTCATACCAAGCTAAGAACTCACACTAACGAGCTGATCCCTGTAATTAGTTGTGCAGCAGTAAAGATCTCCTGTGATGGAACGGTGCACGAACTCCCACTATGGATTGTACCAAGAGATGGCCCCACACTGTTCGGCAGAAGCTGGCTGGGAAAAATCCACTGGAACTGGGACGACATCCGAGCGCTTTCGTCGTTGACAACGCCTCGTGCCCAGGTTCTGAGCAAGTTCCTGTCACTGTCTGAGCCGAGCATCGGGAGTTTCTCGGGAGCGAAGGTGCAGATCCACTTGGTTCCCGGTACATGACCCATCCGTCACAAGGCACGGGCGGTGTCCTACATGATGCGAGAGGAAGTAGAAATTGAGCTGGAGAGGCTGCAACGAGAAGGCATCATCGCGCCGGTGTGGTTCAACGAGTGGGCCAGTCCGATCCTCAAAGGCAATGGCACTGTCAGAATTTGTGGGGACTATAAAGTAACACTTAACCGTTTTTCGCTACAGGACCAGTACCCACTACCCAAAGCAGACGACCTATTTGCGACCCTGGCTGGAGGAAAAACGTTCACCAAGTTGACCTGACCTCGGCCTATATGATGCAAGAGCTGGCAGAATCTTCAAAAAACCTCACCTGCATCAACGCGCACAAAGGTCTGTTTATTTATAATAGATGCCCGTTTGGGATTCGATCGGCTGCGGCAATTTTTCAAAGGAACATGAAGAGCCTGCTAAGGTGGGTTTCGCGCACCGTGGTTTTCCATGACGACATGCTGGTCACAGGTCGGGACACCATCGAACACTTGAAGAACCTGGAAGAGGTTCTAAGTTGGCTAGATTGCGTGGGACTCAGGTTAAAATGCTCGGTGTGTTTTCCTGGCGCCAGAGGTCGAGTTCTTAGAGAGAAGAATCGCGACAGACGTTATCAGACCCACCTACGGCAAGACGGAGGCCATCAAGAATGTGCTGAGACCACAGAACGTGATGGAGCTGCGGTCATTCCTGGAACTCCTCAACTATTTTGGTAATTTCCTCCCCGGGTTAAGCACCTTGCTAGAACCCCTACATGTGCTACTAAGGGAGATGACTGGATTTGGGGGATATCACAAGAAGCTGCCTTTGAGAAAGCCAGAAATCTGTTATGCTTTAACAAACTGCTTGTTCTGTATAGTGCTAGCTTGCGATGCATCTTCGTACCGGGTTGGGTGTTGTTACAACAAGCTAACGAATCGGGAACGTTGCAACCGATCGCCTATGCGTCCAGGAGTTTGTCTAAGGCCGAAAGGGCCTACAGCATGATTGAAAAGGAAGCTCTGGTATGCGTTTATGAGGTAAAAAAAATGCACCAGTATCTGTTTGGTCTCAAGTTTGAGTTAGAAACTGACCATAAGCCGCTCATATCGCTATTCTCAGAGAGCAAAGGGATTAATACCAATGTCTCTGCCCGCATTCAAAGATGGGCGCTCACACTGTCTGCATATAACTATGTAATCCGCCACATACCAGGCACAGTCGGCTACCATTGCCCACCACCGGGGGTGGAAATGGCACAGCCTGCTTTTGGTAATGGATGCATTTGAAAACGAAAAGTCACCCGTTACGGCCCGCCAGATCAGGACCTGGACCAGCCAGGATCCTTTACTATCCCTTGTAAAAAAAAAACTGTGTCCTCCATGGGAGCTGGTCCAGCGTCCCAGCGGAGATGCATGAAGAGATCAAGCCGTTCCAGCGGCGCAAAGACGAAATGTCCATACAGGACTGTCTTTTGTGGGGCAATCGCGTGCTTTTGCCTAAGAAAGGCAGGGAAACGTTCATACGCGACCTACATCGTACTCACCCAGGCATAGTAATGATGAAAGCTTTAGCCAGATCCCATGTGTGGTGGCCCGGCATCGACTCAGATTTGGAATCATGCATGCGCAAATACAACACTTGCTCTCAATTGAGCAATGCACCCAGAGAGGCACCGCTAAGTTTGTGGTCAAGGCTCTCCAAACTGTGGTCTAGGATCCACGTGGACTTTGCGGGCCCGTTTCTAGACAAAATGTTTTTGGTTGTTGTGGATGCTTACTCAAAATGGATTGAGTGTGTAATAATGTCTGTAAGCACGTCCACTGCCACCATCGAAAGCCTACGAGCCATGTTCGCCACGCACGGCCTGCCTGATGTCCTAGTCATGTGATATTGAAGTCAATGATCCTGTATTTGTGCTCAAGTATGGACATGGTTCCAAATGGCTTACTGGCACTGTCATAGCCAAAAAAGGGAGTAGGGTGTTTCAGGTCAAACTGGCTCATGGACTAACTTGCAGAAAGCACTTGGACCAAACCAAACTGCGATTCACAAACAGCCACGAGCAACCCGAAGAGGACACCACCAACGTCAACCCTCCAACACACACACATACAGGGAGACAGAGGGAGACAAAAAGGAGGCAAAAGCAAAAGACAGAAAGGAGATGAGGAAAAGTGGAGGGCAGAGAAACCCAAGGCAAAGAACAAAAAGGGCCACTGTACAGCAAAATTCTAAAAGGACAAAGGGTGTTAAAAAAACAAGCCTGAAGGCTTTGTGTCTTAATGCAAGGAGTATCCGCAATAAGGTGGATGAATTAATTGTGCAAATAGATGTTAACAAATATGATGTGATTGGGATTACGGAGACGTGGCTCCAGGATGATCAGGGCTGGGAACTCAACATCCAGGGGTATTCAACATTCAGGAAGGATAGAATAAAAGGAAAAGGAGGTGGGGTAGCATTACTGGTTAAAGAGGAGATTAATGCAATAGTTAGGAAAGACATTAGCTTGGATGATGTGGAATCTATATGGTGGAGCTGCAGAACACTAAAGGGCAAAAATCGTTAGTGGGAGTTGTGTACAGACCTCCAAACAGTAGTAGTGATGTTGGGGAGGGCATCAAACAGGAAATTAGGAGTGCATGCAATAAAGGTGCAGCAGTTATAATGGGTGACTTTAATATGCACATAGATTGGGCTAGCCAAACTGGAAGCAATACGGTGGAGGAGGATTTCCTGGAATGCATAAGGGATGGTTTTCTAGACCAATATGTCGAGGAACCAACTAGGGGGGAGGCCATCTTAGACTGGGTGTTGTGTAATGAGAGAGGATTAATTAGCAATCTCATTGTGCGAGGCCCCTTGGGGAAGAGTGACCATAATATGGTGGAATTCTGCATTAGGATGGAGAATGAAACAGTTAATTCAGAGACCATGGTCCAGAACTTAAAGAAGGGTAACTTTGAAGGTATGAGGCATGAATTGGCTAAGATAGATTGGCTAATGATACTTAAGGGGTTGACTGTGGATGGGCAATGGCAGACATTTAGAGAATGCATGGATGAATTACAACAATTGTACATTCCTGTCTGGCGTAAAAATAAAAAAGGGAAGGTGGCTCAACCGTGGCTATCTAGGGAAATCAGGGATAGTATTAAAGCCAAGGAAGTGGCATACAAATTGGCCAGAAATAGCAGCGAACCTGAGGACTGGGAGAAATTTAGAACTCAGCAGAGGAGGACAAAGGGTTTGATTAGGGCAGGGAAAATGGAGTACGAGAAGAAGCTTGCAGGGAACATTAAGGCGGATTGCAAAAGTTTCTATAGGTATGTAAAGAGAAAGAGGTTAGTAAAGACAAACGTAGGTCCCCTGCAGTCAGAATCAGGGGAAGTCATAACGGGGAACAAAGAAATGGCAGACCAATTGAACAAGTACTTTGGTTCAGTATTCACTAAGGAGGACACAAACAACCTTCCGGATATAAAAGTGGTCAGAGGGTCTATTAAAGAGGAGGAACTGAGGGAAATCTTTATTAGTCGGGAAATTGTGTTGGGGAAATTGATGGGATTGAAGGCCGATAAATCCCCAGGGCCTGATGGACTGCATCCCAGAGTACTTAAGGAGGTGGCCTTGGAAATAGCGGATGCATTGACAGTCATTTTCCAACATTCCATTGACTCTGGATCAGTTCCTATCGAGTGGAGGGTAGCCAATGTAACCCCACTTTTTAAAAAAGGAGGGAGAGAGAAAGCAGGGAATTATAGACCGGTCAGCCTGACCTCAGTAGTGGGTAAAATGATGGAATCAATTATTAAGGATGTCATAGCAGCGCATTTGGAAAATGGTGACATGATAGGTCCAAGTCAGCATGGATTTGTAAAAGGGAGATCATGCTTGACAAATCTTCTGGAATTTTTTGAGGATGTTTCCAATAAAGTGGACAAAGGAGTACCAGTTGATGTGGTATATTTGGACTTTCAGAAGGCTTTCGACAAGGTCCCACACAGGAGATTAATGTGCAAAGTTAAAGCACATGGGATTGGGGGTAGTGTGCTGACGTGGATTGAGAACTGGTTGTCAGACAGGAAGCAAAGAGTAGGAGTAAATGGGTACTTTTCGGAATGGCAGGCAGTGACTAGTGGGGTACCGCAGGGTTCTGTGCTGGGGCCCCAGCTGTTTACATTATACATTAATGATTTAGACGAAGGGATTAAATGTAGTATCTCCAAATTTGCGGATGACACTAAGTTGGGTGGCAGTGTGAGCTGCGAGGAGGATGCTATGAGGCTACAGAGTGACTTGGATAGGTTAGGTGAGTGGGCAAATGCGTGGCAGATGAAGTATAATGTGGATAAATGTGAGGTTATCCACTTTGGTGGTAAAAACAGAGAGACAGACTATTATCTGAATGGTGACAGATTAGGAAAAGGGAAGGTGCAACGAGACCTGGGTGTCATGGTACATCAGTCATTGAAGGTTGGCATGCAGGTACAGCAGGCGGTTAAGAAAGCAAATGGCATGTTGGCCTTCATAGCGAGGGGATTTGAGTACAGGGGCAGGGAGGTGTTGCTACAGTTGTACAGGGCCTTGGTGAGGCCACACCTGGAGTATTGTGTACAGTTTTGGTCTCCTAACTTGAGGAAGGACATACTTGCTGTTGAGGGAGTGCAGCGAAGATTCACCAGACTGATTCCCGGGATGGTGGGACTGACCTATCAAGAAAGACTGAATCAACTGGGCTTGTATTCACTGGAGTTCAGAAGAGTGAGAGGGGACCTCATAGAAACTTTTAAAATTCTGACGGGTTTGGACAGGTTGGATGCAGGAAGAATGTTCCCAATGTTGGGGAAGTCCAGAACCAGGGTTCACAGTCTAAGGATAAGGGGTAAGCTATTTAGGACCGAGATAAGGAGAAACTTCTTCACCCAGAGAGTGGTGAACCTGTGGAATTCTCTACCACAGGAAGTAGTTGAGGCCAATTCACTAAATATATTCAAAAGGGAGTTAGATGAAGTCCTTAGTACTCGGGGGATCAAGGGGTATGGCGTGAAAGCAGGAAGTGGGTACTGAAGTTTCATGTTCAGCCATGAACTCGTTGAATGGCGGTGCAGGCTAGAAGGGCTGAATGGCCTGCTCCTGCACCTATTTTCTATGTTTCTATGTTTCTAAGTGGCAACCGACATCACGGTCGACCACGAAGCTGAACTCACCATCCCCAGCAGCCCGGTAAGGCTAGCTGCCCAGCGAAGAACCAACCAACTCACCCACACCTGCATTTGTACCGAGACGATCGACAAGGGAGCAAAAAGCCCCAGATCGTCTCACCCTGTAAATAAGTGTACTATTGATTTTGGGAGGGAGTGATGTTATGTATGCAACCCTAGGCAACCTGTATCATACCGTCACCAGAGGACATACCTGTTGGAGTCCCAAGGGATCCCAGCATCCCTTGGGAGCACTGTATATAAGCAGGCCTCCCATGCTGTACCAACACTCTGGAGTTTAAATAAAGAAGCTAAGGTCAACTTACTCATTGTCTACAGTACTCAGTTACATTACTTTATTATGAGCATAACAGCTACCCTGGAGTTCTGATGCGTAAAGCTGTATAGTACAGGTATAAGCACCTAAATGGTGTTACTGCTATGGATAAGAGTTAATTCCTCCTCCTTCCTCCCCATGTTCTCCGCCCTCCTAAAAGTGTGATTATTGGTGGGATATAGTTTCTCCAGCATTATCGGTCCTCCAGTAAATGCCCATTCCTCATGTGTGACCCTAGCCGGATATCAGTATAGTATGGAGAACATCACAGCTGAGTTGGATCCTGTTCTCACTGATGTCCAACTTCTAGAAGGCAGTGATCAGTATTCAGAACTCTGGCTGATATTTACTCTTTACCCCAAAGGCTCCGAGGACAATTGTAGCATCTCAACCACTGCCCTAGCTGAGATCAGCTAACTCCACACAGACCAGAGATCAAACCTGGGAGCATTCCAGGCACTACCTTTACAAGATTTAATACTTCTACTCAGTGCTGAAGCCAGAGATATATAACAATTAACCCCAGGCCCCGTCAGCATTTCTGTTCCCAGAGTATTTACTGAAGCACATTATTGTGAGAATAAATATGTTGGTAGATCGCCAACATATGTAAAACAAGCAAGGCTGTCATCTTCATCTTCTGAGAAAAATTGCTAATGTCACAAGGTTAAAGTTATGGTATTTTAACATACCAATATTGGAATCTTAAATGATTTACTTTAGTTCCATCTTTAAAAAAAAATCCACAATTACTGAAATCAAGCCAGCAATTAAAGGGGCACTGTTTTCATTAGAAAGTGATTGGAAACCTTTCTTGTTTGGGAGAGAGTAGTGCCTTGGATAATGCTTTACATGGCAATATCATGTTAAAGTGTCAATGATATAGGCCAGAAGAGGCATGGGCCCAGGGGCAGCACGGGCCAGCCCACACTGCGTTTGTGTGCACACTAGGTCTGTGCAACAGAGCTGGTCTCTGGTCGTCTTGATCAATCCTTGCCACTGGACCAGGACCTAGCTCTGTCAAGCCCGTGTGGTGGCTAGTGTGCAACGGCCAACACACGATAAAAAAATCCACGCACAGGCATCTTCCACCCTTCGGGATGTAGTTCTGGATCTGGAATATTAGGTCCTTCATTGAAACATCTGTGAACTCATCCCTTTTTGGCGTGGAAGCAAGTCATCCTCGATACGAGGGACCGCCTATGATGATGCAATTTATGACATCCCATTATGCATTCGTAAACAGCGAATAAAAAGGTTGCTAAACATTTTCCATTAGGACAATGGTCCTTTAATGGATGATTTACCTTCTTTCCCACTTATGGAACTTGCCTCTTTATAACTTGTCTGCTTTACATTCCAGTGATTATCTTGTAAAACAGTTTATTTTTCCAAATGTACAGAACCATAGCACCATTCAGCAGAATTCTGAATTAGGTGGCCAGAAATATATTATGTGTTATAGTAACTAAATGTCAGATCATTTTACAGTTTCTGAAAGATTGGACCCTTGTAAACTGCACATGCTTTCACTGCATTAGATTATGCAGGGAACCTTTGTCTAATTTTGCACCAACATAAAACATCATTCCTCCTGAGCAGTAAAGTACCTTGCATGGGTGGCTTTACCATGCGTTTTGTTGGTTTTCACTTATAGATTTATTTGTGGCTGTGCCATTCATGCTCATTCTGGCACAAACCATTATCATCCATTATGCTATATTGAATACATACATGAGAATTAATATTTATGAAACGATACAACTTTTAGTCAGAAAAACTCTATTTGTCAAGTGAATATTACATTTATTTTGTTACAACATACCCCACGCACGTGTGTGCATTTGTACATGCAAATATATGCAAAACACATAAAACGACGTGGGAAAACTGCAACAGTCTGATTTTGGCAAAAGTCAGCAACGGGAAAATGAAACACAAACTCAAAGTGACAAAAAGTAAAGATATAGGGGCTGATTTTCCTTATTCCAACACCATATAAGTGGCAGTTTTCAGGGTTTTAGGACAAGAGGGAATGAGGAAAAAGGGGCAGAGACCCATAACGCTGGGTCTCCCTCCAACACATTGGGCATAATGCACATTCCCAGTGGGTCAGGACATGGACAGAGGATGATCCCATGCAATGGGTGGAGGTTTCATTATAATATTTATGAATGTCATTCTGATGGTTCACGGATCCTTTTCCTGCCCTTGATACGGTATCTATGGCAACTGAAAATAACACCCTTAGCAACATATTGTCCAGGGTTGGCAGATACTGAGCAGCACATGTAAGAAAATTTAAAAAGCCAAAGAGATTGAGCACATTTGAGGCCACTTTCAGCCCATTGTTGACAAATTTTTGTTTGTTTTTTGACTCCTGGCATAAGGTTTTCATGAGGCTTTAAGGTTTTTTTCTGAAAGCCACAACACTTTGTTAATGGGTGTTCCATTGGAATCTGCTTTGTGAGGTGCTGGGAAGTAGATAAGGGCCACTGAAGGGGGGATGGGCAGGTTAGGATACACGCAACCTACTTTGTGTCAACTCCTTTTGGTACTCAAGCATCTGCATTTGCAGAGAGAACATAATAAGAACATAAGAATTAGGAACAGGAATTAGCCCCTCAAGTCTGCTCTGCCATTCAAAAAGATCATGGCTGATCTGGCCGTGGACTCAGCTCCACTTACCCGCCCGCTCCCCATTACCCTTAATTCCCTTATTGGTTAAAAATCTATCTATCTGTGATTTGAATACATTCAATGAGCTAGCCTCAACTGCTTCCTTGGGCAGAGAATTCCACAGATTCACAACCCTCTGGGAGAAGAAATTCCTTCTCAACTCGGTTTTAAATTGGCTCCCCCATATTTTGAGGCTGTGCCCCCTAGTTCGAGTCTCCCCGACCAGTGGAAACAACCTCTCTGCCTCTATCTTGTCTATCCCTTTCATTATTTTAAATGTTTCTATAAGATCACCCCTCATTCTTCTGAACTCCAACGAGTAAAGACCCAGTCTACTCAATCTATCATCATAAGGTAACCCCCTCATCTCCAGAATCAGCCTAGTGAATCGTTTCTGTACCCCCTCCAAGGCTAGTATATCCTTCCTTAAGTAAGGTGACCAAAACTGCACGCAGTACTCCAGGTGCGGCCTCACCAATACCATGTACAGTTGCAGAAGGACCTCCCTGCTTTTGTACTCCATCCCTCTCGCAATGAAGGCCAACATTCCATTCGCCTTCCTGATTACCTGTTGCACCTGCAAACTAACTTTTTGGGATTCATGCACAAGGACCCCCAGGTCCCTCTGCACCGCAGCATGTTGTAATTTCTCCCCATTCAAATAATATTCACTTTTACTGTTTTTTTTTCCAAGGTGGATGACCTCACATTTTCCGACATTGTATTCCATCTGCCAAACCTTAGCCCATTCGCTTAACCTATCCAAATCTCTTTGCAGCCTCTCTGTCTCCTCTACACAACCCGCTTTCCCACTAATCTTTGTGTCATCTGCAAATTTTGTTACACTATACTCTGTCCCCTCTTCCAGGTCATCTATGTATATTGTAAACAGTTGTGGTCCCAGCACCGATCCCTGTGGCACACCACTAACCACCGATTTCCAACCGAAAAGGACTCATTTATCCCCACTCTCTGCTTTCTGTTAGCCAGTCAATTCTCGATCCATGCTAATACATTTCCTCTGACTCTGCATACCTTTATCTTCTGCAGTAACCTTTTGTGTGGCACCTTATCGAATGCCTTTTGGAAATCCAAATACACCACATCCATCGGTACACCTCTATCCACCATGCTCGTTATATCCTCAAAGAATTCCAGTAAATTAGTTAAACATGATTTCCCCTTCATGAATCCATGTTGCGTCTGCTTGACTGCACTATTCCTATCTAGATGACCTGCTATTTCTTCCTTAATGATAGCTTCAAGCATTTTCCCCACTACAGATGTTAAACTAACCGGCCTATAGTTACCTGCCTTTTGTCCGCCCCCTTTTTTAAACAGAGGCGTTACATTAGCTGCTTTCCAATCCGCTGGTACCTCCCCAGAGTCCAGAGAATTTTGGTAGATTATAACGAATGCATCTGCTATAACTTCTGCCATCTCTTTTAATACCCTGGGATGCATTTCATCAGGACCAGGGGACTTGTCTACCTTGAGTCCCATTAGCCTGTCCAGCACTACCTCCCTAGTGATAGTGATTGTCTCAAGGTCCTCCCTTCCCACATTCCCGTGACCAGCAATTTTTGGCATGGTTTTTGTGTCTTCCACTGTGAAGACGGAAGCAAAATAATTGATTAAGGTCTCAGCCATTTCCACATTTCCCATTATTAAATCCCCCTTCTCATCTTCTAAAGGACCAACATTTATTTTAGTCATTCTCTTCCGTTTTATATATCAGTAAAAGCTTTTACTATCTGTTTTTATGTTTTGCGCAAGTTTACTTTCGTAATCTATCTTTCCTTTCTTTATTGCTTTCTTAGTCATTCTTTGCTGTCTTTTAAAATTTTCCCAATCTTCTAGTTTCCCACTAACTTTGGCCACCTTATACGCATTGGTTTTTAATTTGATACTCTCCTTTATTTCCTTGGTCATCCACGGCTGGTTATCCCTTCTCTTACCGCCCTTCTTTTTCACTGGAATATATTTTTGTTGAGCACTATGAAAGAGCTTCTTAAAAGTCCTCCACTGTTCCTCAATTGTGCCACCGTTTAGTCTGTGTTTCCAGTCTACTTTAGCCAACTTTGCCCTCATCCCACTGTAGTCCCCTTTGTTTAAGCACAGTACGCTCGTTTGAGACACTACTTCCTCACCCTCAATCTGTATTACAAATTCAACCATACTGTGATCATTCATTCCAAGAGGATCTTTTACTCGGAGATCGTTTATTATTCCTGTCTCATTACACAGGACCAGATCTAAGATAGCTTGCTCCCTTGTAGGTTCTGTAACATACTGGTCTAAGAAACAATCCCGTATGCATCCTATGAATTCCTCCTCCAGGGGGCAAACGAATCGTGCCTGTGAAGGCTCTAACTCTCAAGTGATTGTTGGTTGAGAAATAAAGCATTCTGATAAATCAACAACAGCATCAACATTTGAAAATCCAAGAGCTTAGTTTGACTTGCCCAATAATTATTTGTTTATTTCTTTCCTCTGTACAAGAGAACGCAGGCAGAGGGTAAAAGGTAGAAATGTCACCCACCGAGTAAGCATAATGTGTGAACTCCAGTCTGTCGGTTCCTTTTGATTTTGTCATAAAAGCTTTCCGGTTTCCAGGTTTCTGTCCAGAACACGATGGATACGGTTTCTCCAAAATTGTATAACTAGAAAAAAATATCAATAAATAATTGACCAAAATTGACATGGTTGCAATCTTGTGAATGGATAATCAATCACAACAGTCACACACCAGCTTTACATAGAGCAAGTTAACTTAAATTGTCATTTTATACATGCCACAAATTATTTAATGGAGACTCCCAATTTTTAATTTTGGTTTGGCAGATGAAAAAGTGGAAAATCTGCTTTTAAAAAGCAATACATAGACTTCCTGCAATGCCAGTCTCATTGATTCAAAAGGCACAGGTTAGGACAGGCTCCTCCAAACCCTGACAGAGGTGTCGGGCCACTTATTTTGAGATTTCTCTAAAGCTCACTCTGGAATTATGACTGTGAATAAAATACAAATCAAGCTGGGAATCTGTTACTGAGATGCAGAAAAGATGTAGGCAGATGTAGGTCAACAAGTGTCCCTTGACAGCATATAGATGCAGCAAAAAAGGATCATTCTAGCTATCAAGAATTTAATTTATGCGAAATGAAAAGGAATATGGGGGCTTGTTCCCTTGGGGAAAAGGAGAGAATATAAGAACACCTAGCTGAACTTTTCAAGATCACAAAATTGGTCCAGGCCAATTGCTTGCTATTACAAAGGGATCAGATACCAGGGATACACACTAAAAAATAGGAATTTAGGAATAAGGAAGGAAGCCAGGAATAACTTTTCCACACAACTGCTAACAGACCTATTACATGAGTTTCAGAGGAAGATTATTGAAGTTTAAAAATAAAAATTATTTCCGGGATGTGGGTGTCATTGGCAAGGCCAGCATTTATTGCCCATCCCTATTGCCCGCGAGAAGGTGGTGGTGAGCCACTTTCTTGAACCGCTGCAGTCAGTGTGGTGAAGTTACTCCCACAGTGCTGTTCGGGAGGGAAATCAAGGATTTTGACCCAGTAATGATGAAGGAACGGTGATATGTTTCCAAGTCAGGATGGTGTCTGAAGACGATAAGTAGGTTGCAAGGAAAATTAGCTGTGTTTGTGGAAAGAGAAGAGATTGAGGGATAATGGTAAGAATGTGTCTAAGTGCTTATGTTATGAGTTCTGGAACTTATTTTATAGACAGATACCCACCCCCTCCGCCCCACCCCCCACTTCGGAAAAAGCACCACTGTTACACAGAATGACTATAGCTAAAGTGTTATATTCCACTGGTTATAGTCTTAGGACCTACAAAAGAATATGAGGTATCCTTTTGCGCTTATGAATGTACTAATTATGGTGTAATTATAGCGGTCGCTTTCTAGTAAAAGACCACTACTGCATTGCTAATGACCAGAGTAATGGATACATTTAGCTGATTGGCATATATTTGATGTTAAAACATTAGTATGTTTAAAAATTGTAAAAAATATGATATGAGGACATCAATATGGACGCTGCCTCACCGGACTGAAACACTGTTTACACAGTTTTACCAGCAGGTAATCTTAGCAGAAAGTGGGACTGCGTCTGGACTTTATTTTTTGTTGACCAGTCCCATCATTAAAGATTAAAAATACGCACATCAAATGATTAGAAGGCAACAGAAGCAGTGAAGAGATAAGTTTAAATTTTAACTGTACTTGGAAACAGAACCATCTTTGTAACTATGCTAAGAATATATAAAATCAGAGAAGGCTAGTTAGCTCATTAAATCTGTTCCTTTGGACAGACCAAGCATAATTCGCACACCAGGGATATTCCAATTATTTAATTTCCTGAAAAAAATGAATAACCACAGGTAAAACTTTCAAGAAAAGAAAACCCCATCACTGCTGAAAATAGTAACGGAACCTCCTGCCTATCAGCTTAACATTACAATCAACATGATCATCCTGATCAGTTGCATACCAGATGACATTCACATGATCTCAGCAGCACAGAAACTACGGTTGTAGAGTACGTCATCATTTATAGCTCCACTTATAATCTTCAGTCCTGTTCTAAACTAGATGGTTCTCCAGCTCCTTTTTCTTTAAGAGTTGCAATCACTGGTTGTGACAGAAGTCTACTCTACACAAAATATTTCTAGTCTCACTGAGACTTGCTAATATTATACTTAAGCACACTAATTCTGCAATCTCCATTTAAGTTAAATAACCCACACCCACATTATTCAGGCCTCTCATTTTGTTTATGATAATTTTTATATGTATTAAAAATTGAGTTCAAATCATAGCCTTGCCCCTGCCTATCTGTAATCTTGTGCAGTGCTAAATAACCCCACCCAACCCCCGGAAACTCTCAATTCCTCTTAAGCCGCCTCCCTGTCCATCCCCCATTCAATCCATTGGCAGCTGTGCTTAAAGCAGCTAGGCTCAATGCTGTTCTAATCCCCTCTCCCTCTCTATCTCTCTTCCTTCCTTTAACAGTCAGTATCAAGTCAACGTGAAGCTAAACAAATACTAAAATACATCTCAAAACCCAATTCTTTGACTAAGCTTTTGGTCACCCTTCCTAACATCATCTTTTATGACTCAGCATCTATTTATTTCCTTACACTTTCGCAAAGTGCCTCGAGAAGTTATACTACATTAATGGTGCTATATAAATTCAAATTGTTGTTGCTGCTTGGGTTTCCCCATACAATAGTTCAGCCCCAATTGAGAAAATAGGTAAACCCTTCTCTATTACCTTCTGCAATGTAGTTCTGAAACAAGTTCTGATTACGTAGCATTCAAGAGCTGATGTGGTCTCCTTCTGATGTTCTTTTTTTCAGCACTTTAAAAGTGTAGATCATATCCCTGCTCAATTCTCACCCCCCCCTTTCTGGACAGCTTCATGTTGCCTTGATGCTGACTAGTCAGTGGCAGTATCTTTTCCATGTTGTTTTATATTTACGTCACTGAGTGCATCAGAGTATTTGTAGAACTGCTGCACACAGTGGGCCCAAATTTCCCCAACCCCTTTTTTCGGCGCACTCTCCCGAGATGAGTCGACTTTGTGCGCTGGAAACGGCGCCGAGAAACTTACTCACGATTCTGGCCGCTCTGCTGTGTGTCCCGGGTCCTGGCGCGGCGTTCCTCGTGGAGTGGGGGGGGCAGAGCTACAGCCCTGCGCCGAAAACAGCGCTGGCAGCTGTGCACGTGCACAGTAGAGCGGTCGCACATGCGCAGTAGCTCCGTCCCATGATAGTGATGATGATGCCTGCAGAACGCGTCCAGCCCCTATCCCAGGCCGAATGACCTGCTGCACAGGCCGGCCGCTGAGGGCTACAAGAAACAGGTTGGCGCAACTGAGTTTTGATCGGGGCGAGAGAGGTTGGTTGTTTTTGGCTGCAGTCTAGTGGTTTGGACCGAGGATAGCTTGTCGTGTAGCGATGTTGCTTGCCATGCTGGGCTGGCTTTGCGTTCGTTTGGTTGGGTGGTGGTCTTGTCATGTTAAAGAAGCGCATGTACAGTGACAGCCATGTGCTTAACCTACATCCCATCCTGTGTATCAATAAATAACCAGCAACATACAGTTAGGTTGTATTACAAATAATTTATGCGTGAAGCTCTTTGAAGATGTCAGTGGGCAAAAAGGGAAAGATGGAAAATGGGCAAAAATTCCTGCCCGAAAAGGGTTGAAAGTCGGTGGGGCGGCAGCCGCGTTCTCCCTCCCCTATCCCAGGCCGAAGGTAGGATTTACTTCAGCTCTTTCTTTGTTAATTTTGTTAATTTAATTATTTGCCTCAGTTCATTAGTTTTTATTGAATGGTTATTACTGCTTGTGCTTTGTTTGGTGCTTGGTGGTGCTTGAAATGTTGTTTAGGTGCAGGGTTTCTTCTGTTTTTTTATTTTTTATTTATTGATTGCTTATTACTTTGGTCTTAGTGCTTTAGGTGCAGGGTTGCTTCTATTTTATTTGTTAATTAATTGTTTATTACTTTTTGTGCTTTGTTTGGTGCTTGGTGGTGCTTTAAATGTAGTTACTTGCACCGATTCCTTAACTGTAAGTAAGGACAAAAGTGGACACATAGGCTGCCCTCAGTTAGTTTAGTACAACTTTTTTCTGACCAAATTGGCATAAATGGTGTAAGTGGCTGGGAACGCCCCCTTTTGAAAAAAAAACAGACCTAACAAAAAACCTAACTAACTCACTTACACTGGCGCAAATTAAATGGCCATATTTGCAACTTAAAAGATACACCAGAAAAATCAAGTTACACTTAAAAAAACGGTGCAACTCATGGGGAAATTTGGGCCCAGTATAACTACAGTAAAGGAAACCTTTAAACAAAAGAATAAACTTGCAATTATGTAGTCTTTTATACCCTTGGGATGTCCCAAAGTGCTTCACAGCTAATTAATTATTTTTGAAATGTAGTCAGTTATGTAGGCAAACGTGGCAGCCAATGAGGTGAATGGCTAGTTGATCTGTTTTCTATGTTGCTGGTTGAAGGAGGAATGTTGATTTGGCCATCAGAAGAACTCCATGCTCTTCTTTGAATAGTGCCATGGGATCGTTTACATTCACCTGAACAGTCAGACAAGGCTTTGGTACAATGTCTCATCTTAAAGACGTCATCCCAATGCAGGTTGCAAAGGATGCACTTCATACTATAATTGCTCATATTGCTGATTTCCCACCGTAGCTGCATTTTCAGGAAGAGGGACCAAGTGCAGAGAAGGCAGTTCAGTTGTATTAAAAAGGAGAGATCAGGGGCAAGTCAAACCCAGATGTTTAAAGGCTGGGTACAGAGTGGCACTAGCAAAGTCTGTAAAGAGGCTACCCACTTGTCCTCTCAGTCAGGGAACGTCAAGGACCACGAGAGGAACAATTCTTACCTTCTCATTCTTGTTCAATGTCCTTTCCTGTTGTGTTTGGATGTTGCTATGCTTTAGCTCATGCATCACACTTGTGACATCCCCTAGCTCCTAATAATGGTTTAATTTACTCAGCAGGATAAAAAGCATCCCTGTGGCTTTTCTGCTCCAGGTCTGGATAAAGTGTTACATTTTCAGGTTGCTGTCTTTTAAACACCTTGTTAATATTGTGATTCACTGCATTTCAACCATTGGAGGCGAAAAAGCGTCTACACAATCCCACCTCCCACATCATCCACTCTCCAATGACCATGAGTTTATCCAACAAAGTAATTTGCTCTTTCCCCATAGCTCTGCAATTTTTCCTAGTGACCTTTTGTGGAATCTTGTTGCAGATCTAAACAGATTGTTCTCATTCCACTCTGGAAACCTTAAACCTTAAACCCAAATTAAAATCAGATCAGTAGTATAAATAGGTTATACAAAGTTTACAAAATTCTCAGAAACATTAACTCAGAACACAACTGTGGATTCAATAGAGGAAGTAAAGGTTTCAATTTAAACATGACAACTAATCCAAAGCACAAAATGTGCACAATTTTACCATTTTCTTTCAACAGTGAAAAGGTTTACAAAAATGAATATACGAAGGAGACAGGCAAAGCTAGCAGGTAGTTCCAGACCTTCACTTGTAAAGGACACACCTTTTCTACATTAACATCTCAATTTATTGCTCACACCGTATCCTGATGTCCCAAATCTCAGGACTATTAATTTTTTTATTTTTAGTAAATAATAGAATATGATCCAGATATTGTTTCTGAATGTGTAACATGTGTAGCAAGGACTCAATGCCAAAACATTATCAAGATATATGCCAAACCCAAACAGAATAGCTCCAGGCAACCACAAGAAACCCCATCGTACTTGTACCTACGCAAAACACAGAGCTGCCATACTGGAAATAAAACAGAAGAGATAAAACAAATGAATTATTAATTCTCTTAGGGAACACTTTAACAAATCTAAAACTAACTTCAAGTTTAGGATACACATCTGCAACAGGTTAGGATGAAAACCATATCTTTGCATATTTGAAAATTAAAAACGACCACTAAAGAAAGACAAAATGACTCCATGACAATTACTATTAAAACATTCTTTAATTTGGTTTTTGCGAAATGTTTTTCCCATAGATCTTTAAGTATAATGAGAATGTAATTCATACCTTTAATCCATTCAATATTTTCCCACCCAATTTCAGCAGCTAATTTTATCACACCAGCAGAGACACTCTTAAATGATTGTATGTATTCTATTAAATATATTTAGTATAGTGTGGTACTAGGCTATGTAGATCAGAAGGTCCCAATTTAATTCTTAATCTTTGTGGAGGTGCCTGATCTCAGCTAGAGCAATATTTGGGAGGTGAGGGGGGGGGGGGGGTGTGGGGGCAGGGGTAGGGGTAAAGAATCAGCCATGGCTCTTGTTTTTAATCAGCATCCAATGACTCATACTGCAAAATGTACATGGAGGGATGTTGGGGGAAGACTGAATTGTATGTGGCTGTAATACGCTCCACACTCTAGGCTCACAAATGAAGAATGGTCACTTGGGTGAAGCCGCCAAAGCTGCCAGCATCCAAAGAACTCCATTTCAGCAAGAGTCAATACTTCTTCAGAAGAGGAAAGGGGAAAAAGAGTAAAAACCAGTGTTCAGTCGCATTTCTGAACGTATCATAACACAATGTTTGGCGCGGCATTGCTTTGCAATATCTGAAATACTTTATATTATGTTAAGCCATTGGAGCCCTCAGCTGCACAGAAGATATTGTACAATTTCTGTAAGCAAAGTAAAATATATACTTCTATAGAAGCCTCGAAATACATCTGTCACACTTCAGTTATCACATTTGCAAATTTCTATGTCAAAAATATTTCTGTTTTGAAAAGAATTTAAAAAAATAAACCTATAAATTTCTAGACTACAAAATAGCCCAACAGCAAAAAAATAGCTTTAATTAATTTCTGTATCAAAACTATATTTAAAAATGCCACTTTGACCACGAATAACTGAGAACTGTACTAAGAGCAATTAGCTTCTAATTGACCTCAGGGGACATTATTTGACTTTATGGAGATCCAAAATTACACACAGCTCTATTTTAGCAGCAGAATAGATTGTTTTATAAGGCACAGAGGACAGTAACCCGGCAAACAACAACTTGCATTTATATAGCACCTTTAATGTAGTGAAACGTCCCAAGATACTTCACGAGCGATTTTCAAACAAAATTTGACACTGAGCCATATAAGAAGATATTCGGACAGGTGACCAAAAGCTTGGTTAAAGAGGTAGATTTTAAAGAGCGTCTTGGAGCAGAGGGATGTAGAGAGTCAGAGAGGTTTAAAGAGGGAATACCGGAGCTTAGGGCTCAGGCAGTTGAAGGCACAGCCGCCAATGGTTAAGCGAAGAAAATCGGGTATGCGCAAGAGACCAGAATTGGAGGAACGCAGAGATCTCAGAGGTTGTAGGGCAAAGCATAATGTATTCTTCAACTGTCCTTGAACTGTGCCATGAGCGATCCAGTAGTGTTAAAGTGAAATATGCAGTCATATATGGAACCACAGGACAATAATTCACAGGATTCTCTAAATATTAAAATTAGAAAATTACATCCTACATAGAAAAATAATGGAAATTAAAACATCTATGCAGAAATAGTAACATGAGTTCACGGGTTTCTTGATTATAAACCCGTAACCTAGTCTGCAAGCTTCACCTCCCTCTGGGAGCTCCATGGCTGCAATGCATTGCCTGAAGTCACAGGCTTTCAGTTAGGACAATAAGGTTAATTTACAACAGGGTAAAAAAATTATAGATTTTTAAAAATTATAGTTTACTGGCCTAGCAATTATTTCACAACTCTTCAGGATAGAAACAGAGGCTCCCCTGATGGCTCTGCTGCTTCAAGTTGTGATTAACTGATACATGCAGAATGCAAACGTCCCCAGCTTTGCTCCCAAGTGGAGTGCTGTGTATTAGCGATAGGAGTGCTAAAGTTGACTCAGCACCATTGCGTTTCATAGAGGGGAAAATCAGCCAGATTCCCAGACTTGATCACTATCCAGAAACTCCTGCTAGAAGTTCAAGTGTGGACATCTGGTGAGAATAGAACCAGGCCTGGTGGCGATGCTCCTACAGATAGCCTGCCAAAGCTCAAAGTCTAAGCTGGCACATGAAGATCAGAAATGTACTGGAGGGTTCCCAGTATTTGTAACAACTGTACCCAAACAAAGAGTGGATACCTTCAGGAAAAGAGAATGGGAAAAAACCTAGCAGAAAAAAGTCAAAAAGAAACTGCACAAATATATCTTTTCATCTTGTGCACCAGATTGCTTTTTTTTTACTTTCTGCAATTTCACTAACGCACCGCTCTCCCCCATTCTTGTGCATATACTTTTGCCCAAGAAGCTTGCTGTGGGATCCAGCTGCTCTCTATACAGCTAATTGAAATGGCTCCAACTGCAGCAGCTCGCCCTGAGCTCCTTAAAGGTAAAAGGATTCTGAGAAACTGCAGCAACAACACTAAAACTGACAAGACAAACATGGGAAACAAGGGAAGGAAAAATACTTGGAATGAAACAAGAGGCAGGATTATGGTTGTCCAGGGTGTTTTAAACACAAATAATATGCTTATCACATACAGGACAATATTGCTGAGAAAGGGAACATTTTCCACTTTGTGGGAATCAGTGTCAAAATATCAAGTATTCCCAAAACAGACACAGGTTAGATGTACAATAAAGCTCTCCCTATCCACCCCAACAATTTACCTCAGCTCCAACCTCAGAGAGCATCCTAGTGTACCAATGGGACAATATTTTCATTTACCATGCCAGCCATTCTGTGGCCTCAGGAAGATTACAAATTAGTGTGGAATTTTGTGCCGGGACAAGAATTGACTGGTGACACCCATAATTCACAAAACAGAAATATACTAAACCAACAACATGCAGTGAAATTAGGATAAATGCAGTCCCAACCTCATGTGTGAACTGCAGCAAACCAACCCATTCACTTCCACCACATACAAATCTTGTAGTGGAGGGGGTTAAACTGTAATAACTTTGTTAGTACAATACCAACTCTTGACTGGTTTTGACTTTCAAAAATCATTAGCAAAAAATCCCAGACTTAGAACATGTGAGTATGTAGTGTACATTGTATTCAGTAAATGCTATGGAGCTGTACATGGAGTTTAGCAAGTACAAATAAACAATGGGCCATAATTTGCTGTAGGAGTGAATCTAATGATGTCTGCCATTAGTGATCTTATTGAATGGTAGAGCAGGATCGAGAGAAAGTATGGTCTACTCTTATTCCTATTTCTTATGTTAGACCTGCCCTTCCACGTTTAGGTTTTTAAATGTTTTGTGTGGCAAGTTGCTGATAACGTCGCAGTGAGGGAAACCGGGTACCTGGGATCTGAGTGAACAGGGAAAGCAACCGTGTGTCACCAGATTGAAGGATTGTGAAATTAAAGGATTATGAAATTAACAGTGCAAGGACTGAGAAGGAAGTGTAAATTAGAGTGAGTGAATTCAAGGCTAAATCAGGTATAGAAAGAGAAATATTGGCCCCAAGTTTCCACATGATTTGCTCCTGATTTTTAGGAGCAACTGGTGTAGAACGGAGTATCTTAGAAATTGGAATTCTCCACATTTAGTTTGCTCCAGTTCTAGTCAGTTAGAACAGTTTCACTTTGGAACAGAATTTCTTTTTCAAAAGGGGGCGTGTCCGGCCACTTACGCCTGATTTCAAAGTTTCGTGAGTGAAAACTTACTCCAAACTAACTTAGAATGGAGTAAGTAAAGATTTTTGTACGCTTGAAAAAACCTTGTCTATACTTTAGAAAATCAGGCGTAGGTTACAAATTAGGCGTAGGGAACGAGGTGGGGGGGGGGGAGGGGGGGAAGGGAAGTCATTAAATTCTACAATCAATCCTTAGTTATACTTATACAAATATTATACAAATAAATCCAACCTGAATAAAAATTTATAAGCAAAGAAAAGATTAAATAAACCATGTTCCTACCTGTGTGAAAGTGCTTCAGGCAGGCCTTTCATGTTGGAGACAGGCAGCGATGTGGCGTCAGTGTCTCGACGGCAGCGGCAGCAAGCTTCGAGCCATGAGATATCAGCGCGGCAGTGGCTGGCCGGCAGCCGAAGAATCAACGCAGGACACACGTAGCTCATTAAGGTTCTTGAGGCCATTTGGCCATAGGATATCAGCGGCGTCAGTGGCTGGCCGGCAGCCGAAGATACAGCAGCAGCCTTCGAGCTGTGAGGGGGAACTGAGGCCATTTGGGCAGGGAGAGGCAGCCACATCGACAGTTTTATATTTAAATTTGCAGAATGGGTGCTGCATTGTCAACACCACGTATTATTGCAAAGTTGAATTGGCACTCTTATTTCTCCAAACATACAGTCCTTAATTTGCATGCACCAATGCAGCAGCGGTTCTGCAAGTTTAGCAATGAAAAGCTGAACTCACTGATTTCAGCAGGTGATTTATTCAGCAGTGCTGCTAAAAGCACTCCCTCACACACAGAAATATAAAAAAAAATTAAATTACAAGCCTTTGCAGGGGTCCAAGAAACAAATCTTCACTTTTTCTGCAGTATTTTAAAAAATGGCCGAGTGCCAATGTTTGTGTGAGACTGCGCGTGCGCGAACGCTCCAACGCGCACGCGCAGGGTTGCCGGCACCACGAAGGCTAATTTAAATTGTACCCGTCCCCTGCTACTTAGAAAATCGGCGCAAGTGTTAGGCTCCGCCCCCTGCTGCGAAAAGCGCGCCGCGCCAAGCAGACATCGAGCAATATCGGACTTTTTTTTAGGCGCAGCTTTCGGCGTGAAAAACAGGCGCCCAGCTCGGAGGTGCGCCGTTTTCGCCGCGGCATAAAACTTGGGGCCAGAGAGGGAAAGAAAGATTGGATGGATTAAGAGATTAAAAAAATGCGTTTATTTGTATTAATTGAAAGGCAGCCGTTTCTCTGATTGGCTCTCCATTATCACATGATCTATTGCAAATTGGTCCCCTTGGAGGATAAGTCACATCCTGAAGTTCCTCTGGAATGTGTAACTGGAACCTCCCAGCCCAAGTTCTGATTGACTTTCCAATTTGTAATTCAATCCATTTTGACTTCAGAAGCCACAGAGGATAGATCTCCCCAAAAGCCATCAAGTTCCAGCCAAAGTCCCTTGTACCAGCGCAAGTGCCACCTCCGGCAGCTAAAGTCCCTTACCCCAGCACATGTGCTGCCTCCCTCAGCCAAGTTCCAGCTGAAGTCCCTTACACCAGCACAAATCGATCCCTCCACGAGCTGAAGACCCTTACCCCAGCACAAGTGCATCCCTCCCCCAGCCAAAGTTCCTTACACCAGTGCCAGTGCTGCCTCCGTCAGCTGATGACCCTTACCTTAACAGATGGGAGAGGACGCATGTGCAGAAAAAGGTTAGTGGGAATGTGCTGGGGGCCGGAGTTGGTGATATTTATCCTAACTCTCGCTTCTGCACATGCGTCAAGAGACATGTGCACAGAAGGGAGACTTAGTACAAATAGATATTCCGAAAAAAGAAACAGAAAGGAAAAGTTGTTTTTTATCTTAAATGTTACATTTTTTTTAAACTCCAACAACAATTAAAACTTGGAGGAATGAGACTCCACACTTGTAATAGTTAATTTTCAGTGCCAAAGAGGTTGTTTCGCATTAATCAACAATTATCGTGTCATTAAAAGGGTACTGAGACTGAAATGATCAAGACTTAATTTTCTGTGGTGTGCTCAGTTCAGCAACTTCACGCAGTTCAATGCATTTCAATGGTAAGGCATACAGCGAGATGCCATTTTCGTGAAGCTAACTGCGGAGCGGAGCATCTGACAGCAACTTTTAGATTTTCATGTTTAACCTTGCATCTATCCTTGCTGTTATTTGACAGCAAATTATGGCCCAATATTTCCAAATGTAAATATTAAAAGTCAGCTATACAATTTTAACTCTGAATATTGAAGCCTCACAATAGCTTTCATGAATCTTTCAACAGAAATTACATTTTGTATGTTTCCAGCACTGAAAATACAGCACTGACCTTCCAAACAGAAAGACATAGCGTGACAACTCAAAAATGTCTCTCATTCCAATCTGCCAGCCTTAGCTGGGCAACTGTTAGCTCTCAATTGATCCATTAAATGAAACGCTGTTACAGAAATGAAACTGGAAGTGAGGTTTTGCATCCCAGTATAGGGGGGTCCAACTCAGTCCACACAAACCTGCTTGATCATAGCATTACAATGTGCGTGTATTCAGGCTGCCTCCCCAGAAACCCTCACTCACTGTTTCAGTACTGAAGAACCAAGGTGAAAAGATAAATCCCACACTGAAATATGCCAATAAGGTTGAAAAGCGTAGGAAAGGGGTCTAGTTAAATCAGGAAGTAGTGATTGGATGACATTAATCTTGGGTTTTAAAAGCCTGTAATTACAGGAGGAAAGGCATTTTTGAGGGTTTATTAAAGAATAAGTTAGGAGTAGGAGAAAGTGTGATTTCAACAGGGAGGAGGAACAGAATGTAGGACAGCATAAGACCAGTCATGGATAAGAAAATCTCATTTGGCCCAATTAAGGTCATCCCTCCAGTATAACTCACCCAGTCTAACATCCAACAGTATATTGACTCCCCTAATATTCTTGCCCCTATTACTGTGCCAGATAAAATATTGCATTTATCATCCGATGAGTAATAACATCTTTCAAATATCAATATTAATTTATTCTTACTAATATAAATTTTAAGTCTTCTTCTCATAGCTTGACTTACTTTGAAGTAGTCTTCTGGGTATACCTTTTAAGATATACTTTCCCCTACATTTTAATTCAAGCAGATTACCAGCCAAAATTGGAAAACTGGTAAATATTTTAACGGTTCAGGTAAAAAAAAATCTTAAATTTGTACACTGATATAGTACCAGTGTATATTCTCAACAAGGGATTTACAGGAGGGTTTATTGACACCTAATTGTGTATATTTGTAAAGATCTAAACAAACACAAGTGAGGCAGCATAGCTGGACCGGGGAAACAGGCCTATCCAATCCCATTCAGGGGTATTGATGGTTTGGGTCACTTTTTTCGTACAGCTGAAGACCAGTGGTGATATGTTTTCACTGGCATAAACTCATCTCCTTCTGCAAGGGTGTGTTCTATGGCTTGTGAGAGGGGACCTGTTACAAAGATCTTCAATCTTCTTGCCAATAGAGTCTATGCATCTCAAATGGACCCTGTGCCCTCAGGGACAGGCCTAGCAGACAGGGGAACGGATCTGAGGGGGCATCAATGTTAATCATGATCTTTTCCATGGTCTTGACGACTTGCCAAAAGTATAGAATTCAATGCAGGATCAGATGTGTATAAGTGTGCCACTCTGGTTATATTGGGCTCAAATTTCCCCAACCCCCTTTTCTGGCGCCCTCACCCGAGGTGCGCCGAAAATCTTCATGATTCTGGTCACTCCCCAGCTTCTCCTCGGTGGTGGCGTAGCGTGGCCCAGTGGACTGGGGGTGGAGCCAGGTCCCAGCGCTGAAAACAGTGCCGGGATCTCTGCAGATGCTGTGAGTGGCCGAATCTGTGAGTGTGCGCTGCAGGCTGTGTGGGAAAGGCCCGAAGCATACCGTCCCTAGCCCTGGCCGAATGGACTCGCTCATCGGCGGCCCGCTGCGTTCCCTAAAGTAGGACTTCTATTTTTTATTTGTTATTTACTGATTGATTGCTTATTACTTTGGTCTTGGTGCTTTAGGTGCAAGGTTCCTTATATTTTTTTATTTGTTATTTATTTATTGATTGATTGCTTATTACTTTGGTCTTGGTGCTTTAGGTGCAGGGTTCCTTCTATTTTTTATTTGTTAATTAATTGCTTCTTACTTTTTGTGCTTGGTGCAAATGTACTGCTTTGTTTAGTGATTGGTGCTTTAAATGTATTTATGCTTTTTTAATGTTGTTGTGAAAGTGTTTAGTGCTTTCCAAGGTCCCCTTCCACCCCCCCACCCCATCTCTGGCTGCCTGCGCTGATTTCTTAAGTCACCGCAAGGTTTTTCTGAACGTACAAGAGTGCCCACTTACGCTGGCCTAAGTTAGTTTGGAGTAACTTTTAGCTGGCTAAACTTGCTTAAATGGCCAAAACAGGCGTAGGTGGCTGCTAATGCCCCCTTTTGAAAAAAAAATTAAACTAAAAAAGTAACCTAACTCACTTACACAGGCGCAAATTAAATGGCCAGAATTACAACTAAAAAGATACTCCAGAAAAATCAAGTTGCTCAAAAAAAACGAAACAACTCCTGGGGAAATTTGGACCCATTCTCTCCAGCATTCATCCAGCTGAGTGACAGAATCTCCATTTAACCTCCTTCTCTCTAAATCCGAGCACTTAAAGTCTCTGTAACCTTTGCACATAAATCATCCCCTATTCATGCAACTCTTCTGTTGCTCTTTCCTACTCCCCTACTCAATGTATCTCCATCCTTTTTGAAGTGATAACTATAAGTCAATACAGTCATTCAGATATGGTGTGACTATGGTCTTAGGATAACCTCTCTACTTCTATTTTTACATCTGGCTATGTATTCCAACATTCTATTAGTTTTGCTAATTACTTTGCCAGATTATCTAGACAGTGACAGAAGAATTTACTATTACTTCCAGGTGCCTTTCAAAGTCACCCTGTGACAATGCTTATTTTGCACGTTAATGCACCCAATGAGCAATGCTTTATATTTGCCTAATATTAACGTTTCATTTGTTATTTGTCTGTCCAATTGTACAATTCCATGCAAATTACTAACTGTAAAGTCCTGTCCCCTCAGTACAGATTCACACGAGGCATGTAGTGAAGTCAAGGTCACTCTGGACCTGCACCTTTTATTTCACAGCTCTGGAATGCTGCACTTGCCTGAGACTTCTGCTTATATACCTGTCTCTTGCAAGTGCATCCCCGGTGGTAAGGTACGCTGGTGGTTACAGGTCATATCTTATTACAGTCATCTATAGCATGTTTGGATACAGTTATATATAATAATGTAAGATACATGACATCACCCTCCCCCAAAGTCTTATTGTCTTTATAGGTTCAGTCTCTCAGGTGGTCTACGCTCTCGCGTGTAGCGTCTGAGTTGTGGTTCAGTTGTTTGCCTTGGTGTCTGTTTTTCTTTGGGTGTGGTTGCTGGTATCTCGCCTGGGCTGTCTGTTTCGATTGGTGTGATTGTTGTTGACTCGCCTGGGCTGTCTGTTGGGATTGCCCTTTCCTCAGGTTGTTCCCTCTGTCTGTCCACCAGGTGTGGTGTGAGTTCCACATTGTAGTCTGCCTCTGGTTCCGCAGTGCTGTTGGTAAATTTGCTTTTGACTTGGTCTACATGTCTCCGGCAGGTTTTGCCATTGTCCATTTGTACTACCAGTAGCCTGTTTCCTTCCTTGCCCGTTACTGTCCCTGCAAGCCATTTGGGTCCCCTGCCATAGTTTAGTACAAACACTTTGTCCCCTATCTCATTCCATCTCCCCCTCCAATTTCTGTCATGGTACTCAGTCAGCTTACGGCGCTTTGCCTCAACGATTTCGTGCATGTCTGGGAGGATTAATGAGAGCCTTGTTTTTAAAGTCCTTTTCATCAACAGTTGCGCGGGGGGGGATCCCAGTCAGTGAGTGCGGACGAGATCTGTATGCCAACAGCAATCGCGACAGGCGACCCTGCAGCGTGGGACCTTGGATTTTAAGCATGCCTTGTTTAATGATTTGCACTGCTCTCTCCGCCTGGCCGTTGGAGGCCGGCTTGAACGGTGCCGTCGTGACGTGATTCATGCCGTGGTCAATTATAAAGTCTTGGAATTCTGCGCTGGTGAAGCATTGCAAACATGGTTGCGAGGCTCTCCACAGTGGTGGAGGTTGTGCTCGAGTTTAAAATGGTGCATTCGATCCACTTTGAAAATGCATCTACAACTACGAGGAACATTTTGCCCATGAACGGGCCCGCATAGTCTATGTGCACCCGCGACCACGGTTTGGTAGGCCAGGGGCTCAGTGGAGCCTCCGTGGGGGCATTGCTGAGTTGGGCACAAATGGTGCACCTTCGGACGCAGAGCTCCAAGTCCGCGTCAATACCAGGCCACCAGACGTGGGATCTGGCTATGGCCTTCATGAGAACGATCCCTGGGTGCTCGCGGTGGAGCACCCGGACAAATGCCTCTCTGTTTCGCAGAGACATGACTACACGGCTGCCCCACATCAGGCAGTCTGCTTGTAGTGATAGCTCATGCATGCACCTGTGAAAGGGTTTTAATTCCTCGGGGCAGGCATCGCGAGCCTCTGCCCAGTCACCGGTTAGGACACATCTTTTTACTAAGGATAACGTGAGGTCGCTGGCTGTCCAGGCTCTGATTTGGCGAGCCGTCATGGGCGAACCTGTGGACTCAAAGACATTGATTGCCATGACTATCTCACAGTCCTGTTCGTCAGACCTTTCCGTGGTCGCCAGGGGTAGCCTGTTGAGCGCGTTGGCACAGTTGTCTGTGCCTTATGGTGTAGTCGTAGGACGCCAGCATGAGTGCCCACCGTTGAATTTGCGGCGAGGCGTTGGCGTTTATTGCCTTGCTCTCGGATAGGAGGGATGTGAGGGGCTTGTGGTCAGTTTCTAACGCGAACTTGGCCCCGAAAAGGTATTGGTGCATCTTTTTGACACCGTACACGCACGCGAGCGCCTCTTCTCTACCATTCCGTACCCGCGCTCCGCCCGCAAAAGTGACCTGGAGGCATAAGCTATGGGTTGTAATTTGCCCGCACTATTGACATGTTGCAAAACGCACCCGACCCCATACGCTGACACATCGTATGTGAGAACTAGCTTTTTACCTGGGTCAAAGAAAGTCAAAACACTGTTGGAACACAGAAGGTTGCGTGCCTTATTGAAGGCGCGTTCCTGGGCGTCCCCCCAAAATCAATCGCACCCCTTCCTGAGTAGCACGTGGAGAGACTCCAGCAGCGTGCTTAAGTTCTGCATAAAGTTCCCAAAGTAATTGAGTAGCCCGAGAAAGGCGTGCAGTTCTGAGACATTCCGGGGCCTGGGTGCCAGGCGAATTGCTTCTGTTTTGGACTCTGTTGGGCGGATTCCATCAGCGGCAATCCTTCTGCCCAAAAATTCAACCTCAGGTGCGAGAAACAGGCACTTGGATTTCTTGATTCGTAGGCCTACCCGATCCAACTGCTTTAGTACTTCCTCCAAATTACGGAGATGGGACTCGGTGTCCCTGCCCGTGATATGTATGTCGTCTTGAAATACGACCGTCCACGGGATGGACTTGAGCAGACTCTCCATGTTGAGCTGGAATATGGCAGCTGCCGACCTGATGCCGAATGGGCATCGATTGTACATGAAAAGGTCTCGATGTGTGTTGATGGTGGTGAGTAGCTTGGATTCCTCGGTCAATTCTTGCATCATATACGCAGATGTGAGGTCTAATTTTGAGAAAAGTTTACCTCCAGCCAATGTGGCAAATAAGTCCTCCGCTCTGGGCAGCGGGTACTGGTCCTGTAGGGAGACTCTGTTTATGGTAGATTTGTAGTCCCCACAGATTCGTATGGATCCATCAGGCTTCATGACTGGGACGATGGGACTTGTCCAGTCGCTAAATTCCTGCAGAAGCCTGTCTAGTTCGTGTTCAATCTTTTCCCTCATCACATAGGGTACAGCTCTGGCCTTGTGATGGACCGGTCTAGCATCCTGTGTGATGTAGATTTTGGCCCCTTTAAAAGTGCCCACACCTGGCTGAAAGAGATGTTCAAATCGCTTTGTAACAGTTGAGCAGGAGGTCTGTTCCTCTAATGACATGGCATCGACATCATCCCATTTCCAGTTTAGTTTTGCCAGCCAGCTTCTCCCTAGCAGTGCTGGGGGGTCTCCGGGGACAATCCACAGGGGAAGTCGGTTCACTGTCCCTTTGTGTGTGACAGAGAGCATGGCGCTGCCGAGGACTGGTATGATTTCTTTGGTATAGGTGCTTAGTTTGGTGTCGACCCTTGTGAGTTTTGGTCTATCTCTTTTATGCAGCCACAGTTGTTCAAATTGTTGAGCGCCCATGAGAGATTGACTCGCTCCTGTATCCAGCTCCATGTTGACAGATATCCCATTGAGTAGGACCCTCATCATTATAGGAGGCGTCCTGTCGTAGGAGCAGCGGCCATTGATCGTGTTGACCTGCTGTACATCGGTGTCCCGGGTACTATCCCCACCATCTTCTGGTCCGCTTTCCGACCCATCCGATTCGTATACCAGCCGAGCTGCCGGTTTTTTGCACATGCAGGCCAAATGCCCTGTATATTCACAGTTCCTGCAAACAGCCTGCTGAAATCGACATCCCCTTGACGAGTGCCCACCCAAACACCTCCAGCAAAGACTGCTTGCAAAGAATGAGCTGCGTCTGGCTGATCTCTCTTGAGCTTCTCTCAGTTTGTAGTTGATTGCTTGCATTGTGGGTTGATGAGGTGTGAACGGCCATTCCTGTGGCCCTTGATGGCTTCTGTTGCCACTGCTTGCTGTCGAAAGCCTGTTCTGCCGGTTTTGTCTGTGTGGGGGTAGCAGCTTTTCTAATGCTGTGAACTCCTTGTTCCATTATTTCGTTAGTTGTCGTACCTGCATTGTAAATCAACCTCGTTTCTTCTTCCCCTACCAAGAATGTCTGTGCAACCAGTGCTGCTGCCTCTAAGGTCAGGTTCTTGGTCTCTATGAGCTTTTGGAATATGCCTGCGTGGCCTATTCCTTCAATGAAAAAGTCTCTCAGCATTTCTCTACTCAGTTCATCGGAGAACTCACATAAACTAGCCAACCTCCGAAGTTCCACCACGAAGTCGGGTATGCTCTGGCCCACACAGTGTCTGTAGTTGTAGAACCTGTGTCTGGCCATGTGTAGGCTGCTCGCTGGCTTCAGGTGGTCTCTTACTAGTGTGCTCAATTCTTCAAACGACTTGCTTGCTGGTTTCTCAGGTGCCAACAGATCTTTCATTAAAGCGTATGTTTTCGAGCCACAGCTGTTCAAGAGATGGGCTCTTCTCTTGTCTGCCGTATCGTTGCCTAACCAGTCTTTGGTTACAAAGCTTTGCTGGAGCCTTTCTATAAAGTCCTCCCAATTGTCTCCCGCATTGTACTTTTCATCTGATCCGTTGTTCGCCATTCTGTGGATTCTGTAATCCTGTAACCCGTCGCCACTGTAAAGTCCTGTCCCCTCAGTACAGATTCACACGAGGCATGTAGTGAAGTCAAGGTCACTCTGGACCTGCACCTTTATTTCACAGCTCTGGAATGCTGCACTTGCCCGAGACCTGTCCTTATATACCTGTCTCTTGCAAGTGCACCCCTGGTAGTAAGGTATGCTGGTGGTTATAGGTCATATCTTATTAGAGTCATGTATAGCATGTTGGGATAGTTATATATAATAATGTAAGATACATGACACTAACTGCATCTTCTGTTCCTAATATTTTTCCTATTTTTCCCTTGTCTACAAAATTGACAAGTTTACAATTAGTTTCAGCATCTGTTGATTAGAAAATGCAGACCATTGTGGAATTGCACTCAACACCTCCCCTCCCATCTGACACTACTCCTCTTGCAATACTCTCTGCTATCTTTTAACTAATTTAATTTGAAGTACTATGTTCTATTCTGGATTCCCAAGGCTTTTAGTTTAATTCGAAATATTTCATGCAAAATTGTCAAAAAATTTTTTGAAAATCCAAATAAACTGTTATATCTACTATTTAGCTTATTTGTAATGTCCTCGGAATTAGGCAGAATTTCCCCTTCTAAATCCATGCTTGCTGTTTGTCATTAGATTATTGTTGTACAGGTACTTTCTCCAGTCTACTTCTTAGAATGTAGAATCAGAGAATCCTACTGCACAGAAGGCGGCCATTCAGCCCACCGTGCCTCTACTGGCTCCTTGAAAGAGCTCTCCAATTAGTCCCACTCTTCTGCACTTTCCCCATAGCCCTACAAATTTTTCCTATTCAATTCCCATTTAAATTGTAAAATAATGTTTTCCCCTTATTTTACAGGTTATTGATGTGAGGTTAATGAACCTTTTATTGCCTGGGTCAAGTTTGTTTGCTTGCTCCAGTCCAGTAGATCACCTTTGAGCAATGATTTTTTCATGCTGGTAGTCAGTCCACTATAGATTTTCCATGTCAATTTCAAAACCCTGAATATTAACACATCTGGGATAAATGGGATATATGCTGATATATCCCATCTATCCCAAATTTATTATAGTCTTCAATCACTTTAATCTTTATTCTTTTATCAGTTCCTTTATCGAGTATCTCTGCTTCAATGATTTCAAAATTTTCTATGAAATTTAGTGTTTACGTACTGGATAATAAGTTAGCATTATTCTCTTTAACAAATACTTGTAGAAAATATATATTTTTTAATTATTTTGACTTATCTTTGAATTCAACACAATTTTTATCCTTTAATAAGTTATAATGAGCCCAAATTTCCCCAGGAGTTGTTCCGTTTTTTTGGAGCAACTAGATTTTTTTGGAGTAACTTAAAAATCGCAATTCTCTTCCCCTCCCCGGCCCCCACCGGATCAAAACTCTTCCTCTCCCCCCCGCCCCGATCAAAACTCTTCCCCCCACCAACCTGTCTCTTGTAGCCCTCAGCACGGGAAGGCAGCGGCCGGCCTGTGCAGCAGGCCACTCTGCCCGGGATAGGGGCGGCGAACATCACATCGTCCCTTCAGCCAGGGATAGGGTCGCCTGGAGCCAGGACGTGCTGGGAGGGCCAGGAGTTACTGCGCACACGCACAGACTCCACTGCGCACGCGTGCAGCTGCTGGCACTCTTTTTGGCGCAGGGCTGTAGCTCCGCCCACCACGCGTTCTGACGCTCTGCGCCACAGGCCAGGAACCAACGTAGAGAATACGGAGGTAAGAAATTGGCGCCGTTGCTGTACTACAAAGTGAGTTGCGCCGTTCTAGCAGAGGGGGCAAACTTGGGCCCATAACTTCCTCTCTAACTACGAGAGTTCTCTCTCTTCTTTTTCCCTGTAGGTTTTGTACAGACGGCCTCACTGCCATTTTAATTTGTTCTCTGGATCTGGGCGACACTGGCAAGCTGCATTTATTGCCCATCCTCATTATCCTGAGGTGGTGGCGTGCCTTCTCCTTAACCGTTGTCTCTTGTGATGATGGTCCTCCCACAGTGGTGTTAGGAAGGGAATTTTAATACACATAAACATACATTTTATCAACCTGCTTGTTTAGTGTACCCTTATTTTTCTTGGGTACATGTTTTTCTTCTTTATTTCACATAATATTTTGAAAAGTGTTTCATTTGTCCTCAATTGAGATTTTTTTTTAGTAATACTTGGCAGTTTAGGAGCTTAGTAGAGCAAGAAAATAAAGTTCAAAGAAGCAATGATCATGGTTCCATCAATAGAGAAAAGAGTCGTTGTGATACAGAAAGGAGTTGGAGGCTAGAAGCAAAAGTAAGATTGCCAGACAGGTGACAATGTTCTTCTTGTATCCTGTCCAGACACGCGAGAGGGGTTCTGGAAACAGTATCCCATTCTTAAGCTTAGCGTTATTGAGGGGAAAAGAAGTGTTTGACACCAAGAGAAAATAAAACTTCTTGAAAACAGTTTTAGCAACAGAGATAGGGAAGAACTGTTGAGATCATAGGAGATAGTAAGGCAAAGAAGAGTAATGGTGGAGCCAAAAGTAAATATCTGATTGCAATTACGAGAGTTGTGAAAATAATGTCTTTTAAGATTTGAAACAAGATTTTCATTACCCAAAGGACATGGAGGAGTTCAAGATGGAGTAATTTAACCACTAGGCTGGAATGAATGTGGTGTGCAATCGAACATAAATTGACTAATGTAAAGCAGAATCAACAGCAAAAATATAGATAGGGCTGGAAGATTCTGAGTAGTTCACTGATACGGAAAAATATCAGAGTGGGAGAAGCAACAGAGCCCTGGAAACCACTCATTAATAAGGAAAAAATGTCAGACGATGAGTAACTAACTACAACAGACAGAGCAATGCGAGGAAACTAGACAACAAGCTTCAGTGAATATAAAGCTTTAATATAAGGCCACATATCTGTAACTTGCGTGGAACATGTGGTGGAATAGCAGCTTTCATAAGAACATTTTGCAAACTCAACGACAGTTTTTAAAAAATTGGCGTAAACATTAGACAAATATGTCACTGCCCTATTTTTGTAATGAGTCCACATAGTTTTAACTAGCTAAAATAGTTTTACACTTATCATCCATACGGCAGTAATGTCTTCCTGTATGGGCAGAGAACCACCATCTGGCACAATGAGGGAAAGTTAAATTCGCTCTTATTAACACACCATTTATTTTATATTTTTCTTTCCCTGTAGATATGACTGCAGTTGATAAAGACAAGGACATCAGCCTTGTACTTTCATAGCAATCATATTTTAAATTAACCTATTTAGTGTAGTTCACATTTCACTACTGGGCAATGCTCCTCACCTTTGCTTTATATGCTGACAGGATTCACCAACTTAGGCATGAACATACCCATATATTGCCACAAAAAATGTAAATAACAACTGTTTCTTACCAGCGGTGTCAGCTAGTGGCAACACTCTCGTCTCCAAGTTGGGGGGGCGGGGGGGGGGGGAGGGGGGGTGTAGGGGAGGAATCATGGGTTTACCCATTCCTTGGATTTGAGCACATAATCTAGGTTGCTACTTCAGTGCAACGCTGCATTGTTGTAAATACTGCTTTTCAGATGAGACATTACACCAAGGCCTGGTCTGCCTGTTCAGATGGATGCAAAAGACCCACGGAAGTTTAAATTGCAGCGGGAGTGTCACAGTGTCCTGGCCAACATGTACGTCTCAACCAACACCACCAAAACAAATTAACTTGTCATTTATCTCATTGCAGTTTGTGGGATATTGCTGTGCGCAAACTGACTGCTTACATTTTCCTACAAAATAGCAGTGACAACATTTTCAAAGCAATTCATTGGCTGTAAAGTGTTTTAGAACTTGGAGGATGCAAAAGGCGCTATATAAATGCAAGTTATTTCTTTCTTCGTTCTTTACCAGCAGGAGTAGTGATTATTTTCTATTGGTAATAAGCTTCTATAGGTTCTCACAGCAAACACTGCCCTGTGCTCTCCACTGTAATCTATGAATACATTCTTGAAACAAGACTTATATTTTATTTCAGTCCAGAGATATTACTCTAATCTTCAAAACGGTTAAACAGTGTTTCATATTAGTTGAATACTAATTATGGAAATAGAAAGTAAGAAGGAGACACACAGCTGTGATTTAAAAAAAAAAGATTTCTCAAGCATAAACTGCCACAACAAAAAATAATTATTTTCCCTAAATTAAAATTCCAATTCTGGCAGAGAGAATCCAGCATACTCTTCCATATCTCAACCTGTATCACCAGATGCATGCCCTGATCAGACAGAATATGAGCTTCAAGTAATGACAGCAAAGGTGTTTCCTGTTATGATGGAAAAAAAGCTTTACATTTTTCACTGTTAGAAAATGCATTTCTACAGCTATGGGCTCTGATAGTGTTTTATACATTTACATAAGAACACAAGAAATAGGAGCAGGAGTAGGCCATTTGGCCCCTCGAGCCTGCTCTGCCATTCAATAAGATCATGGCTGATCTGATCTTGGCCTTAACTCCACTTCCCTACCCATTCCCCATAACCCTTGACTCCCTTATCATTCAAAAATCTGTCCATCTCCACCTTAAATATTTTTAATGATCCAGCCTCCACAGCTCGCTGGGCTAGAGAATTCCAAATATTCACGAGCTCAGAGAAGAAATTCTTCCTCATTTCAGTTTTAAATGGGCGACCCCTTATTCTGAAACTATGCCCCCAGTTCTAGACTCCCCCATCCTCTCTGCATCTACCCTGTCAAGCCCCCTCAGAATCTTATACATTTCAATAAGATCATCCCTCATTCTTCTAAACTCCAATGAATATAGGCCCAACCTGCTCAATCTTTCTTCATAAGACAACATCTCAGGAATCAACCTCGTGAATCTTCTCTGAACTGCCTCCAATGCAAGTATATCCCTCCTTAAATAAGACCAAAACTGTACGCAGTACTCCAGGCCTGGTCTCAGCAATGCCCTGTACAGTTGTAGCAGGACTTCCCTACTTTTATACTCCATTTCCCATGCAATAAAGTCCAACATTCCATTTGCCTTCCTAATTACTTGCTGTACCTGCATGCTAACTTTTTGCGTTTCGTGACAAGGATCCTCAGGTTTCTCTGTATCTCAGCATTTTGTAATCTCTCCCCATTTAAATAATAATTTGCTTTTTTATTTTTCCTATCAAAGTGGATAACCTCACATTTTACCACATTATACTCCATCTGCCAAATTTTTGCCCACTCACTTAGCGTATCTATGGGGCCGATATTGGTGATGGGCAAGGGCCGTCCAAAGGACCGCCGATACCGACGGTACTCTGGGCGGGGTTTTCGGCAAAAAGGTCTTTGGAAGGGTGGCTGGCGGCAAAAGAGGAATTTACACTGTCAATCTGGGCAGCATCGGGCGGGAGCTCTCATTCACAGCGACAAAGGCACTGGCTGCTAAAGTGCTGCTGAGGATGGAGTCAGGCCCACGTAGGGTCGAAGAACTGCAAATAAAAAGCATTAAAAAAAAACATCGGAAGACCTTCAGGGGACCCCATCAATGTAAGTTGCTGTAAGGAAAATGTTTTTAAATTGTTTACTAACCTTTTTTTTCAGCTCTTCATACTCACCGTTGGGGACAGACCAGCCTCCAGCCAGCGGTCCACCCCCGTTCTGGCGCCGACTCCCGCCGGCACTAATCTGGCATCTCGGCAAGCGGGAGGTCAGTTGCACCACTTGGTCGTCCACTAACGTCAGCAGGCGGTTCCCGAAGGTTCTCCCCTCCTGCCCGCTCGAGACCAAATCGAAACTGGCACTGGATGCAACTCGAGGAGAAATGTCGGCCATCAATTTCAGCCCCTATATCCCTTTGCAGATTCTTTGCGTACCCCTCACAACTTGCTTTCCAACCTCATCATCATAGGCAGTCCCTCGAAATCGAGGAAGACTTACTTCCACTAAAAGTGAGTTCTCAGGTGACTGTACAGTCCAATACCGGAATTACAGTCTCTGTCATAGGTGGGACAGACAGTGGTTGAAGGAAAGGGTGGGTGGGGAGTCCGGTTTGCCGCACTCTCCTTCCGCTGTCTGCGTTTGGTTTCTGCATGCTCTCGAAGTGCTCAGCGCCCTCCCGGATGCTCTTCTTCCACTTAGGGCAGTCTTGGGGCCAGGGATTCCCAGGTGCCAGTGGGGATGTTGCACTTTATTAAGAAGGCTTTGAGGGTGTCCTTGAAACATTTCCTCTGCCTATCTGGGGATCATTTGCCGTGTAGGAGTTTCGAATAGAGCGCTTGCTTTGGGAGTCTCATGTCGAGCATGCGGACAATGTGGCCCGCCCAACGGAGCTGGTCGAGTGTGGTCAGTGCTTCGATGCTGGGGATGTTGGCCTGATCAAGAACACTGACATTGGTGTGTCTATCCTCCCAGTGGATTTGCAGGATCTTGCGGAGGCAGCGCTGGTGGTACTTTTCCAGCGATTTGAGGTGTCTACTGTATATGGTCCACATCTCAGCCATATAGGAGGGCAGGTATCACTACTGCCCTGTAGACCATAAGCTTGGTGCAAGGTTTGAGGTCCTGGTCTTCAAACACTCTCTTCCTCAGGCGACCGAAGGCTGCGCTGGCACATTGAAGGCGGTGTTGGACCTCGTCATCAATGTCTGCCCATGCTGATAGTAGGCTCCTGAGGTATGGAAAATGGTCGTCGTTGCCCAAGGCTGCGCCGTGGATTTTGATGACCGGGGGACAGTGCCGTGAGGCGGGGTCAGATTGGTGGAGGACCTCTGTCTTACGGATGTTTAGTGTGAGGCCAATGCTTTTGTGCGCCTCGGTGAAGATGTTGACGTTGGCTTGGAGTTCGGCCTCTGAATGTGCGCAGACACAAGCGTCGTCCGCATACTGTAGTTTGATGACAGAGCATGGGACGAGCTTGGATCTAGCCTGGAGGCGACGAAGGTTGAACAGATTCCCATTGGTTCTATAATTTAGTTCCACTCCTGCAGGGAGCTTGTTGAGAGTGAGATGGAGCATTGCAGCGAGGAAGATCGAGAAGAGCATTGGCGCGATGACGCAGCCCTGCTTGACCCCAGTCCGGACGTGGATTGGAACTGTGGTGGATCCGTTGATCAGGATTACGGCTTGCATGTCATCGTGGAGCAGGCGGAGGATGGTGACAAACTTTTGTGGGCAGCCGAAACGGAGGAGGACGCTCCATAGTCCCTCATGGTTGACAATGTCAAACGCCTTTGTGAGGTCAAAAAAGGCTATGTACAAGAGTTGATGCAGTTCCCTATATTTCTCTTGCAGTCGTCGCATTGTGAAGATCATATTCGTTGTAGTGGACGGAATCCGCATTGTGACTCTCGGAGGAGCTCTTCAGCCACAGAGAAAAGACGGTTGAGGAGGATTCTAGCAATGACTTTCCCAGTGGCCGACAGCAGGGAGATTCCTCTGTAGTTGCCGCAGTCGGACTTGTCCCCTTTTTTGAAGATGGTCATGATTACGGCATCTCTGAGATCTCCTCCTTCCAGATAAGAGAAGAGGTCATGCATTCTTTGGCTACATTTCGCTCGGTCCCTTCATTCAAGTTATTAATATACATTGTAAATAGTTGAAGCCCCAGCACTGATCCCTGTAGTTACATTTTGCCAACCTGAAAATGACCCATTTATCCCGACACTCTGTTTTCTGTTAGTTAGCCAATCCTCTATCCATGCTAATATTTTACCCTCAACCCCGTAAGCTCTTATCTTGTGCAGTAACCTTTTATGTGGCGCCTTATTGAATGCCTTCTGGAAATCCAAATGCACATCATCTACTGGTTCCCCTTTATCCACCTTACATCCTTAAAGTACTCCAGCAAATTTGTCAAACATGATTTCCCTTTCATAAAGCCATGCTGACTCCGCTTGACTGTATAATTTTCTAAATGTCCTGCTACTACTTCCTTAATAATGGACCAGAATGTACCCAATGACAGATATTAGGCTAACTGGTCTATACTTTCCTGCTTTCTGTCTCCCTCCTTTCTTAAATAGGGACTTTACATTTGCGGTTTTCCAATCCGCTGGGACGTCTCCAGAATCCAGGAAATTTGGGTAGATTACAACCAATGCATCCACTATCTCTGCAGCCACTTCTTTTAAGACCCTAGAATGCAGGCCATCAGGTCCAGGGGACTTGTCCACCTTTAGACCCATTAGTTTGCCTAGTACTTTTTCTCTAGTGATCGTGATAAAGTTCCCCCCTCCCCTTGATTATCAACTGTTGGGATGCTTTTAGTGGCTTCTACCGCGAAGACCGATACAAAATATTTGTTCAAAGTCTCTGCCATTTCTCTGTTTCCCATTATTCATTCCAGAGTCTCATCCTCAAAGAGGCCAAAGTTTACTTTAGCTACTCTCTTCCTTTTTATATACCTGTAGAAGTTCTTACTATCTGTTTTTATATTTCTTGCTAGTTTACTCTCATAAACTATCTTCTCTCTCTTTTATTTTTAGTCGTCCTTTGCTGGTTTCTAAAAATTTCCCAATCCACTGGCCTTTCACTATACTTTGCAATATTGTATGCCTTTATTTTCAATTTGAAACCACCCTTAACTTTCTTAGTTAGCCACAGATGGTTCATCCAGAGTCTTTCTTTCTCACTGGAATATATCTTTGCCGAGAATTATGAAATATCTCCTTAATTGTTTGCCACTGCTTATCTACCGTCTTACCCTTTAATCGATTTTCCCAGTCCACTTTAGCCAACTCTGCCTTCATACCTTTGTAATTGCCTTTATTTAAGTTCAGGACACTAGTTTGAGACCTAGCTTTCTCACCCTCAAACTGAATTTGAAATTCAATATGTTATGATCACTCTTCCCAAGGGGATCCTTTACTGTGAGATCATTTATATTATTTAGCAACCAAAACTGAATTACACAACTTAAAATAATGGCCTGGAGTTCCGGTACAGTGGTGTGAATGGTATCCTCTATTTTCCAACGGTTTTAACTGGTAGCAGGAGTGACTGACGGGTGAAATAATTTTCTCAATAGCAAACAGGGAGTCAAGGACAGATACCAATCTTGTACACACTGCTATGCATCTCACTTTATATCCTCTGGATTAGGGTTTAAAAAAAACCTGAGGAATGGGCAGTGCTACGAATCCCCACCCAATTTATTTCTGCAAAATAAATTTGTTAAGCAATTGGGATATCGTGTATACCTTTCTACACCCATGGTAATTAGTAGTGGGTCAGTATACTTAATGCCTCTGCCAATTTTCCACGTTCTAAGATTAGAAATAACCCATACCACTGCATTTATAATTATTTATATATATAATTATGTATATTGTATATACATCTGGAATTCTGTCCCAGTCGTGGCCGACTCAAAGATAAAGCTAGAATTGTATCCTTGACAGGAGTGGATCATGGTTACAAGCAGGGTTCTACACTTGCTGGACTGGGTAAATTTAGTCTGAGTTGTGTCCTTGGTAGCGGTGGATTGTAGATGCAGCTGAACCAGAGAGGTGGCTTCAGTTGCGTTACAAATGGAGATGAATTGTGCATGCAGTTGGATTATGGAGATACCTGAGATGGATTGTGCATCCAGTTGGATTATGGAAAAAGCTGAGATGGATTGTGGCCCAGTTAGATTCTGGAGATAGATAGCCAAGATGGATTGTACATGCAGTTAGATTATGGAGATAGCCGAGATAGATTGTGCACCAGTTAGATTATGGAGCTGGCCGAGATGGATTATACATGCAGTTAGATTATGGAGATTATGGAGATAGCGGAGATGGATTGTGCATGCTGCATGATTAGAGCACATTTGGAATCATGTTTTAGGTGGGGCCAAACATAAACCTTATGTTTATATGGAATTCTTGACATTTCTTTAACATTTAATTATTCTAGTTATCCTTGTTCACAACCAGACCAAGTTCCCATTTTGGTTCCATACTCTACCAGTGAACTCGGTCAAAGAGAACTCCAGCAAGTTATGTGCGTTAGCAAAATGTAAAAAGGGAAAGGATTTTACTGTCATTATTGACAACTCAGTGAAACGTTCCGGCCAATGAGCATGTTACCAATAAAGCCGATCAAGTCCTAGGGTACATCTTGAGCAGCATTTAATTACAAACTAAAACTAGTTATTCTATCCCTGTACAGATAACCAGCACAGCTACATACAGAACACAGTGTTTATAGTTTTGGACACCCAGACTTCAAAAAATGACATTAATACTTTGGCGAGAATTCAAAGAAAGCTAACAAATATTCTCTAGATTTCAACACAGTGTAACGATGCAAAAAGACTTTATAGAGAGTTAACTGTTATCGAGGGAAAAAGGAGTGTTTCGCATAAGAGGAAACTGAGCTTTGTGGAGGCAGAAATGGAGGAGATGTGCAAGTTCATTTCAGGTCAGCGAAGTTAGTGAGACCAAGATTACCAAAAGAAAAAGGATAGAGGATGGGCCTCAGGCCTCATTTAAATGAGACCGGTGAGTTGCGGACGCAAGCCGGATACTACAGGCAACTCGTGCAAACTGGCACTGGATTTTGGGGTGCTGCTTCATTGGAAACGGCCTTCGGGTAGGTCCTGGGTGGGTGGGCAGCGCAGGGAGAGGCAGGTGATTGGGAGGGAAGGAGGCGATTGGGAGGGGGCCTTGCAGGAGCCGATAATGGTCTTTTTGAAATATTTTTTGAAGGTAGCCTTCAGTGGTCCCTTTAAGGACCGCTGGCTAGACTGCATATTGACCATGTTTTCCTGAAAGCAGTTGGCCTGGCACTGGCTGCGTTCAGCGCAGACCAATTTTACAAAGGTGGCCACCTAATTTGCATATGCAAAAGACCTGTTTCAGGTGCGGGCCTTGGGAGCCTCTTTTTCTTCCTTTATCAATATGATAGGTGGCGCACTTCTGGCGTGGAATATTTGTGTACATGGCACCCGCCATATTGGATGCTTTGGCATCCAGTTTACGCCTGTAAAACGGGCACAGCATCAATCAATTTCTAGGCCTGTATGTTTGAAAAATGTGTATATTTTTCAGATCACATCATTGGGAGATGATAGTGATTCAGCCCTTACACTTCAAAAGGATTAGAAGTTGAGTGATCTGAGGTTTGATGAATATAATTAAACTGTTACATAGCTGTAAATTATGTTTGAGGCTTTCACCGATGCTCAGTTTGGATTCCGCCAGGACCATTCGGCTCCAGATCTCATTACACCTTGGTCTAACTATGGACAAAAGAGCTGAATTCCAAAGGATATTGCCCTTGACATCAAGGCAGCATTTGACCGACTGTGGCCCTAGTAAAAAATTCAAGTCAATGGGAATCAGAGGAAAACGCTCCACAGGCTGGTGTCATACAAAGGAAGATGGTTGTGGTTGTTGGAGGTCACTCATTCTAGCCCCAGGACATCAGAGCAGGAGTTCCTCAGGGCAGCGTCTGAGGCCCAACCATCTTCAGTTGCTTCAGCAATGACCTGCCCTCCATCATAAGGTTGGGATGTTTGCTGATGATTGCACAGTGTTGAGTTCCATTCGCAACTCCTCAGAATGATGCAGTCCATGCCCGGATGCAGCAAGACCTGGACAACATTCAGGCTTGGGCTGATATGTGACGTGAATGTTACTTGCCACTTAAGTGCCAGGCAATGACCAACTCCAACATGCGACCACCTCCAACAACCTGCACCACCTCTTGATATCAACGACATTACCATCGCCGAATCCCTTTCCATCAATATCCTGAGGGTCATCATTGACTAAAAACTTAATTGGACCAGCCATATAAACACTGTGGCAACAAGAGTGGATCAGAAGCTGGGTATTCTGCAACAAGTGTCTAACCTCCTGACTCCCCAAGGCCTTTCCACCATCTACAAGGCACAAGTCAGGAGTGTGATGAAATACTCTCCACTTGCCTGGATGAATGCAACTCCAACACTCAAGAAGCTCGACACCAGCCAGGACAAAGCAGCCCATTCACCACCTTCAACATTCATTACCTCCACCACCGGCACACTGTGGCTGCAGTGTGTATCATCTACAAGATGCACTGCAGCAACTAGCCAAGGCTTCTTCGGCAGCACCATCACCTAAAAGGACAAGGGCAGCAGGCGCATGGGAGCACCATCACCTGCAAGTTCCCCTCCAAGTTACACACCATCCTGACTTGGACATATATCGCCGTTCCTTCATCCTCGAACTGGAACTCCCTCCCTAACAGCACTGTGGGAGTACCTTCACCACAAGGACTGCAGCGGTTCAAGAAGACAGTTCACCATCACCTTCTCAAGGGTAATTAGGGATGGGCAATAAATGCTGGCCTTGTCAGCAACGCACACATCCAGGAATGAATTAAAAAAACCTTAAGCTACAAAGCTGGTCATTCATGAAGGTCATGTACCAAAAATTGTGGTTTTGGCTGTTCATTGTAAAACATATCCGAATTGTATAGACATACAAATAAGAGTGATTTCCTTCTATCAGAGAGGCTGGAACAAGCGGCCTATGAAAAACTGTGTCTTGTAACTTGCAAATGTGCGCCACACTCTCAATTAACATTATTAGGAGAAAAACTAATATATGCACATTGTTCAAGGATCCTTTAAAGTCTAAAGATGAAATTAATAGACCCACAATCAACCAATTACATCAGTCTTGTCAAGAGCAGTATGGTAACTTTTTTTTTACAAAAACGCATACATCCAGTCTTCAACTGAGAAATGCAAAGTATAACAATGCATACTAAAAAGTTCTAACTATAGTCTAGTGGGAGATTAAACAGGGCAACGACTGGCTATAGTCGCGAGTTGCTGTACCAGCTGTCAACACATGATACTATGTACGTAATTCATCACATCAAACTATATAACTAAGAACACCGGTTACCACAAAGAGACTACAGCTGTTTATAACGCAGTGAAGTGAAGCAGATGTATTTTACAAACGCGGCTAAGATAAACAAAATTAAAGAACAGGAACTTCACACTGACAACAGAGCCCATAATATGAACCATGAAAGTGGAACAGACTTTTCTTTACAAGTGTGGTTACTTCTGTCTTACCAGAAAAAAACTATTTTCAGTGGGCTATTGGTCACTGTGAATCACAATATATTATAGCTCTTTTAATGTTGTAGATGTTTGAGCTATGAAATTGTGGCTTTTTCTTGTAACAAAACAAGTGATTCCATCTCAATTATTTCCAACAAGATCCTGTGCTCAGCATATGGGCTGTCGAACTTCCCTTTTGGAGATTCTAAATTAATGGTTGGTCCCCCAGCTGTGTGAAATGGTACCAAGTTGTGGATGGGGAACAGATCACAACCAAAGTTTAAAATAGAGAAAACGAACAGCATCACAATTTAGGTGTCAGCCGTGGCTCAATGGTAGCACTCGCACCTGAGACAGAAGGTGCTTGAGCACAAAATCTAGTCTGACACTCCAATGCAGTACTGAGGGAGTAAAAGTTGGACATAAAAGACCCTGTGGCACTATTCGAAGAAGAGCAGGGGAGTTCTTTCCGTTGTCATGACCAATATTTATCCCTCAGCCAACATTACTAAAACAGATTACCTGGTCATTATCACATCACTGTTTGTGGGAGCTCGGTGTGTGCAAATTGGCTGCTCAAGTACCTTCAAGGCATGTGACCTCCAGATAGCCACATGGCCATGTTACCTCGCAGCTCAACGGGAACATTATGTGGCTCTCCTCTGCATCAACTCTGAGACTTGAATGTGTCCCTTATGCCTCGGTGACAAAACCAGACATGTACTCTTGGGTCTGACCACAACACTGTATAGTTTCAGCCTGCCATCCTCTAGATTTATACCCTACGGATTTAACACATAGTCTGCATCAGTTATTTCTTGCTCTACAGTGGCTGAGGTTTTCCTCAGCTGATGTCATATACTTTGTTTTTGAGAACATTTTTGACAAGGTTCCACATTGATAACTAATAGCTGAGGTAAACAGCCGTAAAATAGGGAGTGAAGTAGGGGCTGAATAGAAAGTTAGTCTAAAAACAGGAAACGGGGGGGGGGGGGGGGTGCTGCTAATGCTGGGAACTTTTCAAACCGGATAGAACAGGTTGTAAAAAGGCAAACAATCTACTAGGTGGCAGAGGAAAAAGAACAAATCAAAAGAATTTGCATTGCTGCTGTATGAGTCTTTGTTCATCCCCAATCTAGTGCACTGTGCGCAGTTCCAGACACAAATCACAGCAAGGTTATTATTACCTTTGAAAGGGTAAAGAATCAAGTAATGAAAAAGTTAAAGGAAAGGTTAAGGACATTTAGTTTTGGAAATAGATGACCACTTTAAGGTGACCTACTGGAAGTTTTCAAGAGAATGAAGATGATCAATTTAATCCAATTAAGTTACTTATTATTACAAAAGGTTCAAATAATATGGGGCACAAGTTAAAGATTAAATAGAAATTTTCTTGGGATTTCTCCTGAACTGCTTGTGTAACCTCAGCTGAAGATAGCAGGAAACTATAGACCAGTTAGCCTAACATCTGTGGTTAGGAAGATGTTGGAGTCCATTATTAAAGAAGCAATAGCAGGATATTTGGAAAAGCAAAATTCGGTCAGGCAGAGTCAGCACGAAGGGGAAGTCACGTTTGACAAATTTGCTAGAATTCTTTGAGGATGTAACGAACAGGGTGGATAAAGGAGAACCAGTGGATGTGGTGTATTTGGACTTCCAGAGGGCATTTGACAAGGTGCCACATAAAAGGTTACTGCACAAGATAAAAATTCACGGGGTTGGGGGTAATATATTAGCATGGATAGAGGATTGGCTAACGAACAGAAAACAGGGAGCAGGGATAAATGGTTCATTCTCGGGTTGGCAATCAGTAACCAGTGGGATGCCGCAGGGATCAGTGCTGGGATCCCAACTATTTACAATCTATATTAACGACTTGGATGAAGGGACAGATTGTAACGTAGTCAAGTTTGCTGACGATACAAAGATGGGAGGAAAAGTAATGTGTGAGGAGCACACACAAAATCTGCAAAAGGACATAGACAGGCTAAGTGAGTGGGCAAAAATTTGGCAGATGGAGCATAATATTGGAAAGTGTGAGGTCATGCACTTTGGCAGGAAAAAAATCAAAAAGCAAGTTATTATTTAAATGGAGAAAGATTGCAAAGTGCTGCAGTACAGCGGGATCTGGGGGTACTTGTGCATGAAACACAAAAGGTTAGTATGCAGGTACAGCAAGTGATCAGGAAGGCCAATGGAATCTTAGCCTGTATTGCAAAGGGGATGGAGTATAAAAGCAGGGAAGACTTGCTACAGTTATACAGGTTATTGGTGAGGTCACATCTGGAATGCTGCATGTAGTTTTGGTTTCCATATTTACGAAAGGATATACTTGCTTTGGTGGCTGTTCAGAGAAGGTTCACAAGGTTGATTCCAGAGATGAGAGGTTGACTTATAAGGAAAGGTTGAGTAGGTTGGGCCTCTGCTCATTGGAATTCAGAAGAATGAGAGGTGATCTTATCGAAACGTATAAGATTATGAGGGGCCTTGACAAGGTGGATGCAGAGAGGATGTTTCTACTGATGGGAGAGACTAGAACTAGAGGGCATAATCTTAGAATAAGGGGCTGCCCATTTAAAACTGAGATGAGGTGAAATTTCTTCTCGCAGAGGGTTGTGGATCTGTGGAATTCGCTGCCTCAGAGAGCTGTGGAAGCTGGGACATTAAATAAATTTAAGACAGAAATAGACAGTTTCTTAAACGATATGGGGGATAAGGGGTTATGGAGAGCGGGAAGGGAAGTGGACCCGAGTCCATGATCAGATCAGCTATGATCGTATTAAGTGACGGAGCAGGCTCAAGAGGCCGTATTGCCTTCTCCTGCTCCTATTTCTTATGTTCTTATGTAAGGGGTGTGGTTTCCACTGATCTTGTGCTGAAGTTACAGCAGGAGGAAATTCCACGCGACAAATCTAGGAATATGAGAAGGCCACAGAGTAGAAATGGGTTTAAGAGGAACCATATCATTTTGAGAAAAAAAAGGTTTGAGGAAAATGATGAGGTGCATTGGGTGAAATCAACGAGAAGGAATGTTTCTTTGCACCAAATGGGCCCTTCCTGTAAAATATAAACCATGAAGGTTTACGACAAAGCTTATGATAAAGATATTTGGTAAAACACTAATATCGATAAATAATATGGATGCAATTGCTTACTCCCAATTTATTGCCAAACTTTCCAAATTAATGATTCAACCTGGAACATATGAGATACAATCACTAGCGTAGTCCCAACTCATCCAAAATGCCACAGCCCATGTCCTTACCTGCACTAGTTCTCACACTCCCACCACCCAACCTATCTACGTGCCATTGGCGAATCATGCCCCAGTTTACAGATTCCAAAAACTTTGTTCTTATTTTCAAATCTCTCCATGGCCTCACCCCACCTTAGTAATCTGCACCTGACTTGCATCTCTGTACATGCTATCTTGTTCCTGCTCCTCACCCAGCAATGCCTCAAATCCACAAATAACAGCTGCTTGTTTAACCACTGTGCTCTTACCCTCTGGAATTCTCCACTCAGTTCCCTCCGTCTATCCGCTGCCTTCCTTGCTTTCAAGAAATATGCCCAAACGCTCCTTTTTGACCATGCCTTTGGCTCCCCATTGTAACCCCTCCATTCTCCTTCACTATGCTATGCTCAATACTCATTATATCCTTACTCTCCTTAATATAAAGTGCTCAGAGAACTCCCTGCATTTGTGAAGGGTTAAATAAATGTTGTTTGTGTTGTGCTGAGTTAGCCAGCCTCAGTCAGATGGTGTGTAATTGGCTTCGGTAACTCCAGGATATGAAGAAGAAAGAAATTTGCTAAGATTTTGCTCCTGATCACCATCAGTGGGCTCTGCTGGAACTGCATGTGTGGCCCTTTTGCAAGAACTGGGTGTTGGGGTGCAATGCCCCACCAAAGGTGGAGCTCTTTAGAGTTTCCCTGTCTGAACCCACAAATGAAGAATCACCACTTGTGTGATGTTCTGGAGGGTAGGTCTTCCATCTTCAGAAGTGTATCGGTAAAAGGAGGGAATTCTGAAGATAAAAGGAACTTGTGTTCCTCGGAGATGATTTTAATTGCTTGATTTTAATTTTAATTCAAGCTCCAAAATAGACCAAAATCCACCATTAGGTCAAAAATCCAAATAACTCACTTGTGATTTAGGATACATAGGGAGAAAGCAATTTGTCCCATTAGGTTATTCATCTAGGAAAACGAATAAACTCCCTATCACAGCGTCCAACTGTCTCTTAAATGACTCCCAAGGTTTTTGCCTCTGCTATCCTACCAAATCATCTATTCAAAGTGTTGAATTTCCTGACACCAGTCCTAAATTTTTCCCTCATCAGTTTGAATCTACTTGTCATGCTGCTCAGGTTTACCTTGAACTAGTGTGCCACATTAACCTTTCCTATACCTTTAGTAGGTCGACTCTCAAGCACCCTTTCACAGATGAAAAGCTCAATTTCTCCAGATTTTCTTCATAATTAATTCCTTTGGCAACAGGGATCAAGCCTCGTGGCTCCAATGTTCCCCCTAATTTTTTGGGGTGCGCGGTCCCTTTAATGGACTGCGCGACCCATTCAAAATTTCCGTCCCACTGAAAAGCCGGTGAACGGTCTGCATAGGACTTGCCGGGCAGCTCAATAGAAATATTGTGTGGCTCTCCGCTGCACCAGCTCTGAGACATGAATGTGTCCCTTATAGCTTGGTGACAAAACCAGACATGTACTCTTGGGCGTGGTCTGACCACAGCATTGCATAGTTTCAGCCTGCCATCCTCTAGATTTATACCCTACTGATTTAACACACAGCCAACATTCTTCTTGATCAGTTCATTCTTGCTCTTCAGTGACTAGATATGTAGGCTCGTCAGCCTGTGATTTTTCTATCCTGTAAAAGGAACAGGGAAGAGGTTTGAGAGAAAAACGAAAACTGGGGGCTGACAAGCACAGAAGAAGAAAACCCCAGAGATTAAGTACTGAGCCCATTAAACCCTTAGCTCTCTTTCAATTTCACTCTGTGTATAACACAAAGATTTTATCACCACCTCCTCCCCTATAGACTTACATTCTCATCTAGATCGGTTATTTTTTTCTTTTATTGTGGTCTACAAGCGCGATAAGATGCATCTCTGTATCCAATCATGCTCTACACCATCGATACAATATAACAAACATGTTGCTGGCATCTGAACGCATCTTCTAAATTTCTCAGAATAGTTAGAAATCATGACCACTGCAGAGAAGACTCAGTCATCCCTGCAGAACAACTTACATTTATATATTACCTTTAACCGTAAAAATCGTTCCTAGCCGCACCAGGAAGGGAGCAATTGGGAAAGAGCGATGAAAACATGATCAAAGAGATGTTTGAAGAAGTTTCTAAAAAGAGAGGATCATTGAGGAGCGCCAAAGCATAATTAAAAAGGACAAACCACAGCTTTTACAGAAGCAAACAAACAAAACACATAAAAATGCCCAATGTAGAGGCCATCACTCCTGTAAAGGCAGAATGAACTTAATGGCTCAGAGGACATCAGAGAACTTAATGGCTAGGGAATTTAAATTCAGTTAATTAAATAAACCTGGAATAAAAAGCTAGTATCAGTAATGGGGATCATGTTCAGTTCCATTCGCAACTCCTCAGATAATGAAACAGTCCATGTCCACATGCAGCAAGACCTGGATGACATTCAGGCTTGGGCTGATAAGTGGCAAGTAACATTCACATAGAAACATAGAAAATAGGTGCAAGAGTAGGCCATTTGGCTCTTTGAGCCTTCACCACCATTCAATATGATCATGGCTGATCATGCAACTTCAGTACCCCATTCCTGCTTTCTCTCCATACCCCTTGATCCCTTTAGCCGTAATGGCCACATCTAACTCTCTTTTGAATATATCTAACGAACTGGCTTCAACAACTTTCTGTGGTAGAGAATTCCATAGGTTCGCAATTCTCTGAGTGAAGAAGTTTCTCCTCATCTCGGTCCTAAATGGTTTACCCCTTATCCTTAGACTGTGACCCCTGGATCTGGACTTCCTCAACATCAGGAACATTCTTCCTGCATCTAATCTGTCCAATCCCGTCAGAATTTTACATGTTTCTATGAGATCCCCTTTCATTCTTCTAAATTCCAGTGAATATAAGCCTAGTCGATCCAGTCTTTCTTCATATGTCAGTCCTGCCATCCCGGGAATCAGTCTGGTGAACCTTCGCTGCACTCCCTCAATAGCAAGAATGTTCTTCCTCAGATTAGGAGACCAAAACTGTACACAATATTCAAGGTGTGGCCTCACCAGGGCCCTGTACAACTGCAGTAAGACCTCCCTGCTCCTATACTCAAATCCTCTCGCTATGAAGGCCAACATGCCATTTGCCTTCTTCACCGCCTGCTGTACCTGTATGCCAACTTTCAATGACTGATGTACCATGACACCCAGGTCTCGTTGCACCTCCCCTTTTCTTAATCTGTCCCATTCAGATAATATTCTACCTTCCTGTTTTTGCCACCAAAGTGGATAACCTCACATTTATCTACATTATACTGCATCTGCCATGCATTTGCCCACTCACCTAACCTGCCCAAGTCACCCTGCAGCCTCTTAGCATCCTCCTCATGGTTCACACTGCCACCCAGTTTAGTGTCATCTGCAAACATGGAGATATTACATTCAATTACTTCGTCTAAATCATTAATGGATATTGTAAGTAGCTGGGGTCCCAGCACTGAAATTTCTGGTACCCCACTAGTCACTGCCTGCCATTCTGAAAAGGACCCGTTTATTCCTACTCTTTGCTTCCTGTCTGCCAACCAGTTCTCTATCCACGTCAATACATTACCCCCAATACCATGTGCTTTAATTTTGCACACAAATCTCTTGCGTAGGACCTTGTCAAAAGCCGTTTGAAAGTCCAAATACACCACATCCACTGGTTCTCCTTTATCCATTCTATTAGTTACATCCTCAAAAAATTCTAGAAGATTTGTCAAGCATGATTTCCCTTTCATAAATCCATGCTGATTTGGACCGATCCTGTCACTGCTTTTCAAATGCGCTGCTATTACATCTTTAATAACCGATTCCAACATTTTCCCCACTACTCTTGTCAGACTAACTGGTCTATAATTCCTGTTTTCTCTCTCCCTCCTTTTTTAAAAAGATGGGGTTACATTAGCTAACCTCCAATCCATAGGAACTGAACCAGAGTCTATAGAATGTTGGAAAATGACTACCAATGCATCCACTATTTCTCGGGACACTTCCTTAAGTACTCTGGGATGTAGACTATCAGGCCCTGGGAATTGGCCTTCAATCCCATCAATTTTCCTGATACAATTTCCTGACTAATAAGGATTTCCTTCAGTTCCTCCTTCTCGCTAGACCCTCGGTCCTCTAGTATTTCCGGAAGGTTATTTGTGTCTTCCTTAGTGAAGACAGAACCAAAGTATTTGTTCAATTGGTCTGCCATTTCTTTGTTCCCCATTATAAATTCACCTGATTCTGACTGCAAGGGACCTACATTTTGTCACTAATCTTTTTCTATTCACATATACGCCAAACAAGTGCCAGGCAATGACCATCTCCAACAAGTGAGAGTCTAACCATCTCCGCTTGATATTCAACGGCATTACTATCGCCGAATCCCCCACCATCAACATCCTAGGGGTCACCATTGACCAGAAATATAACTGGACCAGCCACATAAATACCGTGACAACAAGAGCAGGTCAGAGGCTGAGTATTCTGCGATGAGTGTCTCACCTGACTCCCCAAAGACGTTCCACCATCTACAAGGCATAAGTCAGGCGTGTGATGGAATACTCTCCACTTGCCTGGATGAGTGCAGCTCCAACAACAATCAAGAAGCTCGACACCATCCAGGACAAAGCAGCCCGCTTGATTGGCACCCCATCCACTACCTTCAACATTCACTCCCTCCACCACCGGCGCACTGTGACTGCAGTGTGTACCATCTGCAAGATGCAATGCAGCAGCTCGCCAAGGCTTTTTCAGCTGCACCTCCCAAATCCACGACCTCTACCACACAGAAGGACAAGGGCAGCAGGCGCAAATAAGCACCATCACCTGCAAGTTCTCCTCCAAGTTACACACCATCCTGACTTGGAAATACATAGCCGTTCCTTCATCGTCACTGGAACAAAATCCTGGAACACCCTCCCCAACAGCACTGTGGGAGTTCCTTCACCACAAGGACTGTAGTGGTTCAAGGCGCCGGCTCACCATCACTTTCTCAAGGCTAATTAGGGATGGGCAATAAATGATAGCCTTGCCAGCGACGCTCACATCCCAGGAACAAATAATAAAAACATAAATACTACAAAGACAGAGACAAGTGGGTAAAATGTGTACCAACTGAGGCAACATGGGCATGTAATGTGTAATTATGTCTCCTAAAAATAATAGTTAAATCATAAGAGATCAAAAAATACAAGAGTGGGTCAGGACTGGAAATAGGTGAGCCATAAGGACAAGAAACCTTCTAGTTTGATCCCTGGTCAGTCCTGTGTTAGCTGATCTGAATCTGAATGTGATAGGGTTGCTATAGTTAACATAAACATCTCTGGGTAAGGGAGGGGGAAATCAACGAAGATTCCTGGTCCTGATCACTATGAAAAGGTGCCTGCTGGGCAAGGACAGCATTGGGCTCAGCAGTGATGAGCACTGCAGTCAAATAGCTTGGCGACACTCACTGTTTAGGCTCACACATACAGAATACCAGGTACTTGAAGGTGCCTTGAAACAGAGTCAAGGCGTGGAGAAAGTTGATTTAAAAAACAAGAAAAATAAAAACATACAGCAAGGACATTTGGTCAATTGTATCAGAATCACTATGAACTCTTTCCCTGTCATCTTACTAATTTGATGGCAGTATACCCTTTCTGTATACTTTAGCCCTACCTGAGCTTCAAGATTCAGATTAGGAACTTGCAACTTCTGAGATAACAGAAAAAGCAGGATCAGCTATTACAGGAATCTGGTACATCACCAGGGTCTGATGGCTCCCCGAATGAATCATATTAGAAATATTAGCAAGCAGCTAAATGACATAACTTTATAGTGAAACTTGGAATCTTCCATGATACTTCCAATAACACAACTATTTCTCTGATCCACAAAAAAGAAATCATCTCTAAACTGTGGATAAACATTTCTCTTAACAGTGACCTTAAAATACATAATTAATAAGAACTGTTTCCCGAGAAGAAACATAACCCAGATAAACTTTATCTTATTCAGGTGTTATCTATCATAATTCCTTTATCTTATACAGATGCTTCCCATCTCCATTCCTTTTGTCTAACTTTTGATATACATAAATTAATACTTTGCTAGATCTGGAGGTGCCAAATGTTTAGAAACATTACAATCAGAAGCAGAAGCATTCTGCTGAGAAAAATATGACATGCTCTAGATTTGTTGGAAAGAACTGAAACAAAATTGACTCATTGAAAAGGTAGCTTAACTGACAGTATTTACATCTTATCTAGATTTCCCTCCAAGATGAAAGGATTGACTCCAGACACTAACACAAAAACTTGTGCCAAACCAAAAGCTTTGTCTTTTGACCTATCCCAAGACAGACCGTTACAGGTATCTATAATCCTTGACATTTTTATCCAAGGTAAAATAAGCACACTCTTAGGGCCCAAGTTTCGGCTGGAGTTGCTCCTATTTTTTTTTGAGCAACTAGTTTAGTTTGGAGTATCTTACAAATCGTAATTCTCAGCATTTAGTTTGCTCCAGTTCCAGTGAGTTAGTTTAGTTTCGTTTTAGTTCAGTTTTTTTTCTTCAAAAGGGGGCGTTACCAGCCATTTACGCCTGTTTTGCAAGTTTAGGCAGCGAAAAGTTACTCCAAACTAACTTAGGACGGAGTAAGTGTCGACTTTTGTACGCTCAGAAAAACCTTGCGTGCACTTTAGAAATTAGGCGTAGGTAGTCAGAGATTGGGGGGCGGGGAGGGAAGTTAGGGGATTTTCCAAAGCATTAAACACTTCATTTTTTACCAATAAAGAGCCATCATCAATAATAAATGATAAATAAATCAATTAATAAAAAATAACATTTTTCTACCTCACCATCGAAGCAGCGGCAGCAGGCACCAAGCTGCGATTTTTTGGCTGTTTGGCCAGGGGATAGGGGCGGCCTGAAAAACACCGGGAGGGCGACATCCAAAGAGCCACAGAGCAGAGCCCCAGCACGTAGGCAGCAAACCGAGCTGCGAACATTCGGCCAGGGGATAGGGGCAACCTGAAAAACAGCGGGAGGGAGGGCGACGTCCACAGAGCAGAGCCCCAGCACTCAGGCAGCAAACCGAGCTGTGATCTTTTTGCTGTTCGGCCAGAGGATAGGGTAGGCCTGAAAAACACCAGGAGGGCGAGCCAGACAGCCAGCCAGCACGCACCTTTGAAAGTTTAAGTTTTACTTCCAGTATGGGTGCTGCATTATCTACGCCACGGATTATGCAATGGTTCTCCATCAATTCGCTACATAGGAGAGAATTGATTAGTGCTCATCGCACCAGGAACGTCATAGCCCATAGGCTGATGTGCAGGAGGCCTTACCCACCTTGGCAATAGCGAGTCAGGCGTTCGTACCTGGACATGAGCGAGGCCGATTATGTCAAAAGGCTGCGTTTTCGCAGAGAAGTTGTCGTTGAGATATGTGATATACTGAGAGCAGATTTACAGCCGAGAAGCAGAACGCCAATTGCCTTGTCTGTTGAAGTGGAGGTTACAGCTGCACTTTCTTTCTATGCCTTGGGATCGTTTCAAGCTACAACTGGAGATGTGTGCACCATCTCTCAATGTGCAATACCTGCCTGCGTTCACCAGGTCACGGCTGCACTGTATGCGCGGAGGAATGACGTCATCAAATTCCCAATGCCAGCCAAGCAATTCATGACAGGGCTCTGGGGTTCTCAAAGATTGCTGGCTTCCCAAAAGTACATGGCTGCATTGATTGTACCCACATCGCCTTGCGAACACCTGTGGAGGATGCCGAGCAGTTCAGGAATAGAAAAGGTTTCCACTCGTAAATGTGCAGCTCTTGTGTGTGACAGCATGCAGCACATCATGTCAGTCGATGCAAGATACCCTGGCAGCACCCATCCTACGCGACAGTGTTATATCTGACATTTTTGAGTAGCAGCCAGAAGGGCAGAGCTGGCTACTGGGAGACAAAGGGTATGGCCTCGCCACCTGGCTCATGACGCCCCTACGTGTAACACGGACGGAAGCTGACCATCAATACAACATGGTGCACATTGCGACGCGCAGCATCATAGAGAGAACCATTGGCATCTTGAAACAGCGTTTCCGATGCCTGGAACATTCCGGAGGCCACTTGCAATATTCCCCTGGGATTGTCCTTCACTGTTGTGTGCTGCATGTTGCATAACTTAGCCATCATGAGGCAGCAGGAGCTGGTAGTGGAAGAAGAAGACCCACATGAGGTGAGAGTGCCTGATGATAGTAATTTTGAAGAGCAGGATGAGGATGATGACGACGATCAGGAAACCACACAAGTGCCTGATGCCGGAGGGTGGTCCATCGTGCTCCTTTAATGATTGCTCGAGCCCTGCTAGCAGCTCATCCATGAACGCTTCAATTACTGATGCCGGAGGGCATGGACATGTTTTTTTTTTGGAGTTGTTCCTATGTTGTGTTGTGTTAATGGAACATGCTTCAGTTTTAATGTAAATATATTTTATTGAAAAGTTCACAATGTACTGCACGTTAGTGTAATAAAATAATTGCTGTATCAAACTTAACTTTAATATGACTCTTTAAGATCACTTAAAAACTTTAAGGTCACTTATAAACTTGTAAAGTTACAAAACAATTTCAATTTGAAAAAACTTACACTCTAAGATCACTTAAACTTCAAAATCACTTTTTAGGTGTGAAATTAAATAACTTACAAAATGTGAGAACATATACACTCTAAGATCACTTAAAAACCCTAAAGTTGTAAAGTTGCAAAACTTACAAAACAATTTCAATTTGAAAAAAGTTACTACAGTTACATCAAGAGCAAGAACAAAAGCAGCAAAGAAAGGCTGCAACCATCTCTCGGTGAATGTTGACTTCTTCATGGGGTTGTAATTTGATTGGCCAGGCTGTGTGCCCTTATTGCAGCAGCTACCTCCATGAGGGTCTGTGCCATCATTTGCATGCCCTCCCTGACGGCCTGTGCCGTCACTTGCATGGCCTCCTTGACGGCCTGTGCTGTCGATTGCACTCCCTCGGACATTCCCCCCCTCATTTCCCGTGTAATTACTGTTATTTCTCCCGACAGTCCCATTACTTCATCACCCACCACACTGACGCTGCCCACGAGTGATCGGGGAAGGTCATTGGTCTCCACACCCAATGCCACAACCTGACCCACATCTGTTGCATGCTGCATCTCAGGAGAGCGTGTTTCCATTCTCCTTCTCCTCGGCCTGGGTCTGCCGCGCGGCACCAATCCAGTGGGAGGCACAGGCTGGGACGGTGGGGCCCTGGGTGTTCCAAGCAGCACTCCTCCGGTGGGAGCCGCACTCTGGGACGGTGGGGCACTGGGTGCTGCAGGCGGCACCACTCCAGTGGGAGGTGCAGGCTGGGACGGTGGGGCACTGGGTGTAAAATGCTGCATTACACCACCACCACCACCACCAGCAGCACTGGGACCTGCAACCTCGGAATCTGTGAAACCATGGAATGTCGGACCAGAACCTATACAAGTGTTTGAAAAACGGATGTCCGTTGATGTGGACTGATACATATTAAGTTCAAAAGTCTCCCCTGAAGATATTTCAGTCAACCCCTGCACCCACCCTTGGTCTGGATCGTCCGCATCTGGTTCTTCTGGTTCTTCTTCTGTATCTTCAGGATCTTCAGGATTGGCATCATCATCTTCAAAATATAACGGAACAGTCAAATGGTTAGCAGCACAGGAGGGGGCAGGAAGGGTGGCATGAGTAATCTCACACATAGCAGGCCAGGCAGCAGGTTGATTTGAAGGGCCATGATGCATTTTCAGGACTTACCCCCTCCCTCGCGTGTGGGCCCAGCTTGTGCTGTACTGATTGTTTTTCTCCAGGTACGACTCATCAAAGCAGCGACCCTCTCTTCCAAGGGTGTCAGTGGATGCAGGTTTGGCAGGCCTCCTCCTGTTCGAGTTCTTTCCCTTTTGTGGTGGGCCAATTTCTTCTGCAAAGATTAAAATATAACTTTTTACAGAGTGCGTCTTTCTGCAGGGTGGGACATATACAGATGGTCACATTTACAATTGCAATTCCACTGAAAAATGAAAATATTACTTACACTAACTACTTGACCAAGGTTGTGCCATTGCTTTTTACACTGGCTTCCAGATCTCCTGGTATGCACCACTGCGCAGTAATCTTCTGCAACTAGGTTCCAGTGTTTCTTCATTTCTTTGGGTGCCACTTTTGTGCTGGTATCCAGCTCCTGCCATCTGTTCTCAATGACATTAACTAGTATCTCCACTTCGTCATGCAAGAAATTCTTCGTTCTTGGTGCACGTTGTTGCATTGCTGTATTGAATTGACACTCAGTGATTTTTCAAAACACACAGTCCTTACTTTACATGCACCTATGCAGCACTCCTTCTGGAAGTTTAGCAGCAACAAACAGCACTCACTGATTTCAGCATCTGATTTCTTCCACAGTACTGCTAACAGCACTCCTGCAGGCACAAAAAATCACTCAGAAGGCTTTGCACAGCTCCACACACCCAAAAATCTATTTTATGCATGTCCCTTTAAAGATGGCCGATTGCCAATGTTTGTGTGCCATTGCGCATGCGCGCACGCTCCAACGCGCATGTGCAATGCTGCCGACACTTAAACTGATGCTGGGCCCTAGCCCCGCCCCCCTGCCGGCAGTGTTTTCACAGAACGGCGTTTGCTCTGCCCCCAGCAGCTCCTGCTACGCCGCGCAGAGCTAGAAACGGGCCTACAGATAACGGAGAATCGCGAGCTAAGTTTTAGGCGCTTTTTCTGTTCTAAAAAATAGGCGGGCCTCTCGGAGGTGCGCCGTTTTACCTGATAGCTGAAACTTGGGCCCTTAAAATGGGCAATATTTTCCTCCATTTGCTAATCTCAGCAAAAAAAGCCACTGAGAGTAAAAAGTAACAAAAGCTGCTTAATAGACTGAGATTTTGTCACTCAGTAAAACAGAGGAAAATGCTCCCCATTATCTTCAACCTCACGACATAATTAATAGAATTAACAAGTTCCATTTAAAATACAGAGAGCATTTGTTGCAGCACTTATAAACATTTCTAATGAGTGGGAGGAATGGACTGTGGCATATCGTATCATTAACTTACCCAAGTTCCCTACAACCCAAATTACTCAGTGCAACATATTTCTACAGCAACTAGACAAAATTAAATAAACAAACACTGTGTGCTAGTGAAATCAAAAACGTGTTCATTATTTTGCTCCACCTAATGCACAGAGGAACCCTCCCTCTAGGGTTCTTTCCATATATTTTGGCAACGGTTCACAATTTAAACCATAATTCAATAGCTGTCAAATAAAAAATTCCTTGTGACACAATATGCAATCTCCTTGGAATTCTGATGGAAAATCATTATATATTAGTGTGAAAAAATCCAAAAAGCATTAATAACCACGAGAAGACCTACAGCCAGTATCAGTGAAAACTCCAACAAGGGGAAACCTGGAGAAAATGATAAAAACATTCTGCAGATTTGGATTCTGACATGGTAAAAACAACAAAAATGTTATTTAGGGACACAGACTGAAGATCATTAGAATAGTCCAGATTTAAAATTGAAATGAACTTTGTACACCAAAAGGAAACAGCATATTTTCCCATTAAATACAATAAATGATACACCTAAATATCCAACAGAAACAAGCTATTACAAAGTATCAGAAAAAAAACCTCTCATGTACAGAACTCCTCGTATGTCAGCCACAACATCCAACTTTACTGAAATACAAGACTGAATATGTATTTATATATACAGGTACCATTAATTGCATAATATTTAACCATTTTCAATATATTTTATACTGTACTGTTTCTTTATACTACAGGTAAAACAATAAAGCTTTACTTAAAAAAGGAAAATGCTAATTTTTTTGTATTGCCACCATTCAAAATCCTGTCATTAAAAAGCTGGGATCACAAATCACAAAATGCACAGCTTACAGAACTAAAAATGAAAAATTCACTGAGATTTGGGGAAAAATTCAGTAATGAAACGAGAACTACTAACCCTAATAAAATGTCTCTGTTTGAAGCTATGGTTCCTGCTCAATCTGCAGCTTAGCTGCAACTTTTGGGAAACAAGATTGAAATAGTCTTTGGGAGGCTGAGATGGTCGCAGGGTAGGCAAGGAGAGAGATTATGAACAAAGTTTTGAATATAGAAAAACAGCATCAGAAGTTAGGTGTGTTGCGGTATTGTTCTCTTGGACGCAAGTAAATTTCTAACTTTGCTGACCAGCACCACCTTTATAAGCATGCAGATACATCAGGTCAACTCCACGCCTATCTTGCATAAGCAGTAGAGTGATCAAGATGTTCAAGGGGGGGAACTCAAAAGGATGATTTGAAACTTACTACCTCTGCTGGTATTAGCTCAGTTTCATCATTTCTACTCTGAGCTCCATAAATTGCAGGTTGAACCTCAACCTTCTATTGTCGCCTCGTTCTTGTTTGGAATGAGGATGACTCTACTTTGATGGATTCTCCTGTCACCTTCATGGCTATTAGGTCCTCACAATCTGGCAAAGCTCCTGACTCCAGTGGTTACCTAACTGACTTCCTTCCCAAAGTGGCTCCTCCCTCTACTGAGTATGTTCCAGTAAATTATTGAAACTGGTTTGACCCCCAACATTTGGAGAGGTGTGTCCCACTCTCATATTGAAAAGGCAAGAACCCTTTGAATTATGCCTCCTATAGGCCAATGTCATTGTAACATTTATGCCAAGGTAATGGCAACTCATTCTAACAATGTAGTTCACAAGCTGATCCGCCCTGATCAGATGGGGTATATCTACAGGAGGCACTCATATAGCAATGCAGGGCACCTTCTTAACACAATTCACACCGCCAGCTTAAAAAAAAACAGGGATCTAGCCTGGTGCTCTCCTGGAATACTGAGAAAGTTTTCAAGAGAGTTGAGTGGTCTTAAGAAGTCAAAGGATTTGGAGAAACTTTTTCCCAGTGGAACTTTACACTTTATTTGCAACCTTGGTTATCATGTTTGCCAATAGAGTGGGTTGCCTTGCTTTTAAACTATCCCAAGATATGTAACAGGGATGCCAGGGATGCTCGACTGTTCTTCTCCATCCCAATGTTGGATGTGGAGAGCTTTCTCCAAGCAGTCTCCCAACTGATACTGTCCGTACCCCTTCTCATATTACTGTTTGCCCATTTTCCTCTTATTTTTACACTCTTACAGGTATAATTTCTCCACAGATTCACTCCCTCTTTCTGGACTGAAGCCCTAAAAATTATGCCCAAGACCTTTTCTAGTTCAAGTTCCAGAACTAGTTGTACTGGCCCCAGCCACTGCTGTCAACAGGTCACTTGTGCATCTCCCTGTGTGGAATCAGGGATGGCTGACATATCCTCAATTATTTATCCTATTAAGAATTATTTGTTGTTGAAGCAATACTAAGCTTTCTGAGAAAAGTTTATAAACTATTGAAGTGAGAGATCAGTGTTAGAGAAGGCACGAACACAATGGCCACAGCATGTCAGTTTGTGAAAAAAAAACAATATTTGATGACAGGAAGTCTTTTATGAGATTGGAAGCTCTGATAAGTTATTGAGGTTTTAAATTAGCGTTTATAGACAAGACACAAACATGTAACCAATGCTGAAGTGAGTCTGATACTAGAAAAACGGACTATTAGCTGTAATACAACAAAGAATTTTACCAATTACTTACATCATTAGCAAAGAGCAGATTGATTTAAAAAAATCACTTCTCACCTTTTGTGTGAAGGGGGGGGGGGCGGGGGGGTGGAGTGGGGATAAGAAGTTAAGATTAAAACTTGTGTAGAAAACAATCCAGCTTTCAACATAATGATATTCAGTAAAACAACTAGAATATACATCTACCACCTGGACTTGTAATACTTATCTATAGAAATAGATACCTACAAGGGGGGGGTTGAGCTGTGATACAAGCACTTCAGAATGTTAATACAGATGGTCGCACTTTTTAAATTGAGAAAGCAGAGTTAAGAATGCTTTACCTGTAGACCGCAGCATCCAATGGCATTTAATATGGAAGCATTGTGTACAACGTGGTACTGAATTCCTTCCTTTACCGCTCGCAGAACTAGATCACTATGTGTTGTTGCCCTGCAGGAGAACATTGAGAATGTAGTGAATTAAACACAATTCAACTTATAAAAGATCTTATACCCTGTCCCTGATCTAATCCATCCTATGCCAATAACCTACTACAGGTTTCTATCTAAAAGGGGACAGGGCTCTTCCTCCTTTGAAGGTTTTAAAATTACTACATTATTCCTCCTTTCCTTTCTACTGGTCTTCCTCTATTACACACTATGTACAGGCGGGCAATTTGTTCCCAGGCCTCTTTTAAAACCAATGGTGGGGCAGAATTTTCCACCTCCCTCTGGCAAACTACTTGGCCCATACTCAGTTCACCCTCACAGCTGGGATTAGGAATTGTAGAAGTGAACCCCAACCTTTAATTGTGCAGAATTGTGATGTTCTTTTTTTATTATTCATTCATGGGATGTGGGCATCGCTGGGAAGGCCAGCATTTATTGCCCATCGCTAATTGCCCTCGAGAAGGGCACCTTCTTGAACCGCTGCAGTCCGTGTGATGAAGGTACTCCCACAGTGCTGTTAGGGAGGGAGCTCCAGGATTTTGACCCAGCAACGATGAAGGAACGGCGATATACTTCGAAGTCAGGATAGTGCGTAACTCGGAGGGGAACTTGCAGGTGATGGTGTTCCCATGCGCCTGCTGCCCTTGTCCTTCTAGATGTTAGAGGTCGTGGATTTGGGATGTGCTGCCAAAGAAGCCATGGCGAGTTGCTGCAGTGCATCTTGTAGATGGTACACACTACAGCCACAGTACGCCGGTGGTGGAAGGAGTGAATGTCTAAAGTGGTGGATGAGGTGCCAAACAAGCGGTCTGTTTTGTCCTGGACCAGGTTTGAATAATGTAGATATTCTAGAGTTTTGCTTGGCCCGCTCCTATTTCTCATCTACATGCTGCCCCTTGGCGATGTCATCTGAAAAGATAGCATCATTTTACACATGGATGCTAATGACAACCAGCTCTACCACACCATCATTTCTCCCGATCCCTCCACGGTCTTTAAATTGTTAGACTGCTTGTCCGACATCCAGTTCTGGATGAGCAAAATTTTCTCCAATTGAATATTGGGAAGACAGAAGCCATTGTTTTCAGTCCCCATCACAAACTCCGTTCCCTAGATACTGGCTCCATCCCTCTCCCCAACATCTGTCTGAGGCCGAACTACACTGTTCGCAACCTTGGTTACATATTTGACCCTGAAATGAGCTTCCAAACACATATCCGTGGAATAACTAAGACCACCTATTACCAACTCCGTAACATCGCCCATCTCCGCCCTTGCCTCAGCTCATCTGTTGCTGAAATCTTCATCCATGCCTTTGTTAAGCTCTAGACTTGACTATTCCAACACACTCCTGGCAGGCCTCCAATGCTCTACCCTATGTAAACTTGAGGCCCTTCAAAATTCAGGCTTTCCGTGTCCTAACTCGCACTAAGTTCCGTTCACCCATGACCCCTGTGCTTGCTGATCTACATTGGCTCCTGGATAAGAAAGGCCTCAATTTCAAAATTCTCATACTTGTTTTCAAATCCCTCCATGGCCTCGTCCCTCCTTATCTCTGTAATCTCCTCCAGCCCCACAAACTGCACCCCCCACCCCGTCAAGATATCTGCGCTCCTCTAATTCTGTCCTCTTGAGCATCCCTGATTATAATCGCTCAAACATTAGCGGCCATGCCTTCAGCTGCCTAAACCCTAGGCTTTGGATTTCCTTTCCTAAACCTCTCTGCCTCTCTGTTCTCCTTTAAGATGCTCCTTAGAAACAACCTCTTTTGGTCTTCTGCCCTAATTTCTCCTTATGTGGCTCGGTGTCAAATTGTTTGTCTTATAAAACTCCTGTGGGTCTTGGGGCGCTTTACTACATTAAAGGTGGTATATAAATACAAGTTGTTGTTGCTTGGATTACTTTTGGAAATTGAGAAGTATTATGCAGACCTTCCTGAAGGAGATTAAACGGGTGGCATAGAATTTATGATTGTGCAGATAGCAAAGGGCTTTTTTCTCATTCCATTATTTTTGTGTTTTTTCAAACTGAGAAACCTCGGCGAAAGCCCAAGGACCATAGTGAAATGATTAAGTCATAATATGAGGTAAATCAATAACTAAGGATTAGATGACTTATGAAAAAAAACTTACAAGGATGGTTTCAATGCTGGAGTCATCTTGATAATTTGACAGGGAGGGCATGGTGTCTACTTTCATACAAAGATCCCCAATAGTTTTTACTAAACCCCTTACAATGCTAATGTCAGACCTTGTGGTGAATGATAAAACTTTTACATTTATGTCCTTCAAAAAAAGTTACCTCTCGTCCAATACTCTGTAGCTGTCGGTCACAATTTGAGAAACTATCCACAGCTTCAAACACATAATTTCATTTCAGTAACTGGGGCTACACCAGACACACCCTGGATAGGTGCACATAGATAATTGCATTTTATTCATACAAATGAGTAAGTGTACTTGCAGCCATCCCATTCATTAGCATCAGTTCTGGCAGCATTTCAATGAACAAAAGTCAAGTTTTAAGCACCAGATTAACAAGAGTTATATGAGGCACAAAATTATATCCTACGACTCTTCCGACTCAGAAACTGATGTCTTATTAGGGTACTGTATAGAGATATACAAAATACATAACAGGGTAGAGAAAGTAAAATACCCAAACCAATACTTTCAGCTGTGCCAGGCTATGAGGACCAGAGAGCACAGGTTCAGGGTTATGAACGACAGTTATAGGACAGACATCAGAAAGTATTTATTTATATAGTGATGAACTGCTGGAAGAATGCCAGGAAGCGTGTTTCACACTATACTCATTTAAAAAACAACTAAATGCTGTTTTAGGAAGACAGTAGGAATGATATTCTAGCACGGTGATGTAAAGTAGGTTGAAAAGCCATTGTTATCTGAAAATATTTCATGAAGAGATGACATTTGACCAACAGACCAAACCGCTTCCTAAACATCTACTTTAATCTCTACTTTAAATGCCCTTTTCTGTTTCACTTTCCATCACTATCTGCTAAATAGTGCCATTTATTTCAGTGCATCAGTCAAGACTGCACACAAATGCATAGATAAGGAATCTACTGGAAACAAGTAGCTGTCAAATTACTTCTGTTTTTTTATATTGATGATGGAATGTGCAACTTATCTTCGTATGTTGAGATAAATTGCAGACATATGGGAGAAAACTTCAACAGCTAATGCTTTACTTACCCAAAGGGATCTCCTACCACAAGAAAGGCAACATCACTATCAGCAGCATCCCTTAAAATTTCATCAGCATTTTGTTCGACCATCTCTCTTTCTGCAATGATGAGCTCACGCCCATAAAATTCCTCCTGCAGATGAAAGAGAATTCAATTCCAATTAGCCATAATTCAGACAGTTGAGTATATGAGTCTGGTAATTAAAAATAGAGATATACAAAATACAGAATAGGGTAGAGAAGGTAAAATACCCAAACCAATACTTTCAGCTGTGCCAGGGTGTGAGGACCAGAGAGCACAAGTTCAGGGTTATGAATGACAGTTTTAGGACAGACATCAGAAAGTATTTCTTTACATAGAATGATGAACCGCTGGAAGATGCCAGGAACCGTGTTTGACACTATACTCAATGAGTGAGACATAACGTAAACTCTCAATTGAATTAACATTTGTAATAACTTTCTGATATTCCTTGTAACAGTGCTCAGTTAAATTACAGCTGTGGAATGAAGATATTTTAATACTTTTTGTCCAGTTCCATACTGTGCACTGTATGGAATATTTACATCACGAGTAACCACACAGACGATGTGACTATAACAAAAATAGGCACTCAAGAAAAATAGTCTTTTCCTCTTAACTTGAAACTGCTTCATTTGAATTATGTTGATTTTTTAAAAATTACTCGACAATTCAATTTTTCAACCAAAAATTGACTTTGAATTAACAGAAGTAGACTTTGTTGTGGTCACTTTCTTGAAGTACCAGTTGCCCTTCTAGGCATCAGTAAGGCCTCCAATTTGGTTACCAATGTGCCTGTACTTCTGAGCTGATGCCTCAAAAATGTATCAAATTGCCACAATCTAATTCGCTCACCATGACCTGTCCAAGATTTTTTTTTAAATGTTCACTATAAAATATAGCTTGACTCCTATAATCTGGCAATGAAACAAGTAACCGAAATTCTGGCTTGACATGCATACAGTTTCAATAAAGAGCAACTGTTCACAGCTTCTCCAATGTTTTGTGGCTGTAATGGGCAATGATACTGACTCAATCAACTTAATCTGCAAGTCTAAGATAGCAACATTTGGAAATGTGTTTATGTTTTTAACAGAGTGAATACACTTGAGATTTTTGAGCCACCTCCAACTGAAGAGCAATCAGTACTAGGAATGCTGCCTCATTTTACCCTCTTTAACCCAGGACATGGGGCGCACAGAAGCAATTTGTCATGCCTTTACAACCATCATCATCATAGGCAGTCCCTCGAAATCGAGGAAGACTTGCTTCCACTCTAAAAGTGAGTTCTCAGGTAATTCTTGGTCACAGGTGGGGTAGTCGTTGAGGGAAGGGGTGGGTGGGACTGGTTTGCCGCACGCTCCTTCCGCTGGCTGCGCTTGATTTCTGCATGCTCTCGGCAACGAGACTCAAGCTGCTCAGCGCCCTCCCGGATGCTCTTCCTCCACTTAGAGCGGTCTTTGGCCAGGGATTCCCAGGTGTCGGTGGGGATGTTGCACTTTATCAAGGAGGCTTTGAAGGTGTCCTTGAAACGTCTCCTCTGCCCACCTGGGGATCATTTGCCGTGTAGGAGTTCCGAGTAGAACGCTTGCTTTGGGAGTCTTGTGTCGAGCATGCGGACGATGTGGCCCGCCCAACGGAGCTGATCGAGTCCGATCAGTGCTTCGATGCTGGGGATGTTGGCCTGATGTGCGTCTATCCTCCCAGGGGTTGCAGGATCTTGCGGAGCCATTGTTGGTTGTATTTCTCCAGCGATTTGAGGTGTCTACTGTATATGGTCCATGTCTCTCAGCCATACAGGAGGGCAGGCATCACTACAGCTCTGTAGACCATAAACTTGCGGCCAGATTTGAGGTCCTGGTCTTTGACCACTCTCTTCCTCAGGCGACCGAAGGCTGCGCTGGCACACTGGAGGCGGTGTTGGACCTCGTCGTCGATATCCGTCCTTGGTGATAATAGGCTCCCGAGGTATGGAAAGTGGTCAATGTTGTCAAGGCCGCGCCGTGGATTTTGATGACCGTGGGGCAGTGCTGTGTGGCGGGATCAGGTTGGTGGAAGACCTTTGTCTTACGGATATTTAGTGTAAGGCTTATGCTTTCGTATGCCTCGTTGAAGATGTTGACGATGACTTGGGAGTTCAGCCTCTGAATGTGCGCAGACGCAAGCGTCATCCGCGTACTGTAGTTCGATGACAGAGGATGGGACGGTCTTGGAGGCGACGAAGGTTGAACAGGTTCCCACTAGTTTTATAGTTTCGTTCCACTCCAGCAGGAAGCTTGTTGAGCTCCATATGGGGTACAACTGACATGATTTTCACGGCGCGACAACTGCAAGAGAAATGCAGGGAACAGCACCAACCCTTATACACGGCCTTCTTTGACCTCACAAAGGCCTTTGACACTGTTAACCATTTCGGCTGCCCCCAAAAGTTTGTCACCATCCTTCGCCTGCTCCACGACGACATGCAAGCCATGATCCTGACCAATGGATCCACCAGACCCAATCCACGTCCGTACGGGATCAAGCAGGGCTGCGTCATCGCGTCAACTATCTTTTCGATCTTCCTCGCTGCAATGCTTCATCTCACGCTCAACAAGCTTTACAACCACCCTGACTGATATCAACTTGTACAGAGCAGGGAATGCAAACTGGTCTTATGGTACAGTACTCACTGGCTTAACCATCTGAGCTACAGGGAAAATTTAATGTACCCTGTTTAACTTTTAAGTTGTTCTTTTCTTACTATGCGACGTGGTCATTTACATGCTGTTTCTCTCCAGCATTCTGAACACCCTGCCAACCCAAGAGCAGAAGCCTACACTACCATAAGAAGTTTTACTACGGTAAAGGCACTACATAAATACAAGTTGTTGTTGTTGTTCAGCCACAGTAATACTAGAGGAGACAGATCCGATTGAGAGGTCAAACATCACATAGTAATTCTGGAACAATTTATAAAAAATCATATACAGGATAACAGTTGGCAGGATATTCAAACACAGAGGGTGTCAGAGAAAAGCCAAGTACAGACTTCACCGGACATCCACGTTTCAATGGGGTTCACTGAATAGTAATCAGGAGCAAGAACCCTGGCTGAATATTCACTAGCCCAGAGACACGAAGGATGATTGACATGCTCTCTCCACTGAGAACTGCCAATGCAGTACAGAACACAGGAACAGAACTCGAGACATTCCTGGTCTCCACAGCAGTATGACACTGCTTGATGCATTTACCAATCTAACCAATGAGGGAATCTGCAGAGTTCCTTCGATACATCCTGGTCACTATTTAGCACCTAAAGAAAGGAGTAAACGTAGCTGAAGAGTTTTGTGGCCACACTATAATAAAGTTCAATCTATCCTCACTAGGACAACTGGTACTTCAAGAAAGTGACCACAATGAAGTCTACTTCTGTTAATTCAGTCAATTTTTGGTTGAAAAAAAAATTGAATTGTCGAGTAATTGGAATTAAATAAAACAGCACAGAAAGCAGTTTTGGCTCCAATTTTTAAAATTAACATAATTCAAATTAACCAATTTCAAGTTAAGAGGAAGTGACTTTTTTTTGAGTGCCTATTTTTGTTATTAGAAGTACATCGTCTGTGTGGCGAAGATAATGTTTGATAACAGTGAATATATGTACTTTTATTATTAGAGTTTTCGCAGGTGCACCCCTGTGAAAAAAGGAGGAGCTGGTGGTGCAGCGTACAATTCACATCATTACTGTTGCTTCAGAGAGGAGTGTGCAGTGATGTATCAGTATGTTATCTGACGGCGGGGGGAGGAGAACCCTGACAACAGTATAACACAGGGACACACTCATTTGTTCACTAAGAACCCAGTACATTGCATTAGAAATCATGTTGTGAAGGGACGTGCTGGCTCCATCGGACACACATACCAGTGCCTCTTTGCCGACAGTGAGGAGCGAGGTATAGGCCTCCAGGTAGACCCGGCTGCAGCTCCTCACGATGTCCAGTCCTTTCACGGTGATGTCGCGGGCGTCCCCCAGCCCCAGGCCGATCAAATACAACATTCGCGGGCTGTGTAGTGTGGACCGCTTCTAACAATACTATTTGCAGTAAATGTTTGTGATCGCTAAGCTGTCAATGAGCAGCCCGCTCTCCTCGCGCCATCGCCATGCCGACGCACCGGATTACGGCAGCGCCGCAATACACCTATCGGCACTTGGCGGCGTTTTACGACCTTGTATCTAAGGAGACGGGATTCCTGGGCCTGGCCGCCCAAAAGACTGACATTGTAATTTAAAAAGTGGAAACCTGGGAATGGATGGAATAGAGGGGCCTGGAATTCCGACCACGGAGCTGGCGAATGGGTTGAAAATTCCAATGCTAGGTCTTGGTGAGTTACTTCATGTGTCTGTGCCCTTGTTGCAGACTAGCTCGCTCACTCACTCACTCACTCACTCATTGTCACCTGGATGCAAAGTCCAACCTGTTCCTTGCACCTAGTAGCCCAAGCCTGGTAAAATCATTTCCGCTGGTTTAAAAATGTGACCTAATTTGATGTACCTAAGTATGCAAAATAAACTCAGCTCCACGTGTTGCACAACACCTTTGTTACTCTTAATACAGTAATTTCCCCCAACATTGCGAGTTCTAGAAATTGGGTCATGTTCTGCCCCGCCCTAACTAATATCTGCTTATGGTGTGAAAAAATAACCACTTTCTACATTTCACAAGTACAGATTCAAAAAGAGACATCATAAATTCTGGTAATCGGAAATGCTGGTAAGGCACAGTTTGTTAGTCTGACAGGGAAAGATAAGTTAATCTTTCAGAAGTCCTGATGGAAGGTCACAGCTGAAATATTAATCTATGTTTCTGTTTCAGATGCCTTTCTACGAAACGCATGCCCCAGTGTCAAAACAAAAGTGCCTCCTTTTTAAAGGGGCACAACTAAAGAGCTAAATCATAAAACAAAGAACATTTATCAAATGAAATAATATTATCCGTAGTGTCCACTATGCACTCCAATTCCTGCGGTGCCCACCGGTCAAGGAAGGCCTCAAGTGTATCGGCGGACACTGCATGCTCCTCCTGGGCACAGACAAGACCACGGCAGTGAGGCAGGCAGCTAGCTGGCATAACCATCCCCATGGGCCGTATCAGTTTCAGATGCCGATTGACATATTGTGCATCTTCAGCATTTTCAGTAATATTCCAGGATATATGCAATCAGGAGCTTCACATTAGAGAGGCACTGTCTTTATTGAAAAGTGCTTAGCAAATCTTTTTTGTTTGCAAGAATTTCAGTGTGATGTTGCTTGTTCGGTTGAAATACCATGTTTTGCAAAAATGCCACTAAATCTCTTGTACATGAGGCTATTATGGAAAATAGCCCTTACATAGAACTAAAGAAAATACCTGTCCAAACAAGTGTTTTTTGTGCATCCTACTACCTTCTCCAAACAGGTGAAGTATCTGTTTCTTCTTTACCTCATCTACATTAAAATTGGAGGTCAGAACAGGTTCATCCTCCACATATATCTGATTCTCAATTGAAATTGTACACTTAATGAATTCTGTGCCATTCTGTAAAGCGGTGCTGATATAAAGAACACCTGCATGTCTTGACGTAGGTAGTGTCACCACATCAAATAACAGCGCATTTGGAAAGCAGTGACAGGATTGATCCAAATCAACATGGATTTATGAAAAGGAAATCATGCTTGACAAACCTTCTGGAATTTTTTGAGGATGTAACTAGTAGAGTGGACAAGGGGGAACCAGTGGATGTGGTGTATTTGGACTTTCAAAAGGTTTTTGACAAGGTCTCACACAAGAGATTGGTGTGCAAAATTAAAACACATGGTATTGGGGGTAATGAACTGACGTGGATAGAGAACTGGTTGGCAGACAGGAAGCCGAGAGTCGGGATAAACGGGTCCTTTTCAGAATGGCAGGCAGTGACTAGTGGGGTGCTGCAGGGCTTAGTGCTGGGACCCCAGCTATTTACAATATACATCAATGATTTAGATAAAGGAATTGAGTGTAATATCTCCAAGTTTGCAGATGACACTAAACTGGGTGGCGGTGTGAGCTGTGAGGAGGACGCTAAGAGGCTGCAGGGTGACTTGGACAGGTTAGGTGAGTGGGCAAACGAATGGCAGATGCAGTATAATGTGGATAAATGTGAGGTTATCCACTTTGGGGGAAAAAACACGAAGGCAGAATATTATCTGAATGGCGGCAGATTAGGAAAAGGGGAGGTGCAACGAGACCTGGGTGTCATGGTACATCAGTCATTGAAAGTTGGCATGCAAGTACAGCAGGTGGTGAAGAAGGCAAATGGTATGTTGGCCTTCATAGCTAGGGCTTTTGAGTATAGGAGCAGGGAGTTCTTACTGCAGTTGTACAGGGCCTTGGTGAGGCCTCACTTGGAATATTGTGTTTAGTTTTGGTCTCCTAATCTGAGGAAGAACGTTCTTGCTATTGAGGGAGTGCAGCGAAGGTTCACCAGACTGATTCCTGGGATGGCGAGACTGACATATGAGAAGAGACTGGATCGACTGGGACTGTATTCACTGGAGTTTAGAAAGATGAGAGGGGATCTCATAGAAACATATAAAATTCTGACGGGACTGGACAGGTTAGATGCAGGAGGAAGTCCAGAACCAGGGGACAAAGTCTAAAGATAAGGGGTCAGCCATTTAGGATTGAGATGAGGAGAAACTTCTTCATTCAGAGAGTTGTTAACCTGAGGAATTCCCTACTGCAGAGAGTTGTTGATACCAGTTCGTTGGCTATATTCAAGAGGGAGTTAGATGTGGTCCTTACGGAAAAGGGATCAAAGGGTATGGAGAAAAAGCAGGAAAGGGGTACTGAAGTGAATGATCAGTCATGATCTTATTGAATGGTGGTGGAGGCTCGAAGGGCCGAATGGCCTACTGCACCTATTTTCTATGTGCAAACAGGAAATAAAGTTATCAGCATTGTAAATGAGACAGCTTCACTCAGTCCATTAGTGTAGCTTTACAGAATAAACTCAGGCTATCTGACCACGATTTGGGGATTGTTTTAGCTGAACTGCTTGCCTATTTAAAGGAATGATATTCCACGTGGATGTTGGAAACTCTTATGATTTGATGTAATCTACCTAGGCTTGCAGTAAGTTCCACATGAAAGGCTGTGAAACAAGAATACGGTAAAATGGCAGTGGGTACTGATTGAGGGAATGACATCAGGCTGGGGAGGTGTAGTGCATTGAGTGCCTCAGATCTGTGTTGAGGGCCCGACTGTTTCTAATTTATATAACAATTTGGATTCAAAACGCAATGCAAGTTTGTCATTAATAGATGATACTAAATGGGGGGAGGGAGAGAAGTAATTCTGACAGCCAGGGGAAAGACCAAGATCTGGGGGTAAACGCAGCAGTTACGATATTCAGTTATTGCAGATTAGCAATCGACAAACAAGAAGAATTTTTGCCCACAAAAGCAGGACAAATCCAAGCTGGTCAATTACCACCCCATCACTCTACTCTCAATCATTAGCAAAGTGATGGAAGCAGCACTTACTCACCAATAACCTGCTCACGGATGCTCAGTTTGGGTTCCGCCAGGACAACTCGGCTCCAGACCTCATTACAGCCTCGGTCCAAAAATGGACAAAAGAGCTGAATTCCAGAGGTGAGGTGACAGTGATGGCATCCTGGGGGTCACCATTGATCAGAAATTTAACTGGACCAGCCACACAAATACTGTGGCTACAAGAGCAGGTCAGAGGCTGGGTATTCTGCAGCGAGAATCTCACCTCCTGATTCCCCAAAGCCTTTCCACCATCAACAAGGCATAAGTCAGGAGTGTGATGGAATACTCTTCACTTGCCTGGGTGAGTGCAGCTCCAACAACACTGAAGAAGTTCAACACCATCCAGGACGAAGCAGCCTGCTTGATTGGCACCCTATCCACCACCTTAAACCTTCACTTCCTCCACCATTGACGCACCGTGGCTGCAGTGTGTACCATCTACAAGATACACAACAGCAACTCGCCAAGGCTTCTTCGGCAGCACATCCCAAACCCAAGACCTCTACCACCTAGAAGGACAAGGGCAGCAGGCACATAGGAACACAGTCACCTCCAAATTCCCCTCCAAGTCACACACCATCCTTACTTGGAAATATATCACTGTTCCTTCAAATCACCGTTCCTTCATAGGCACTGGGACAAAATCCTGGAACTCCCTCCCGAACAGCACTAAGGGAGTACCTACATCACATGGATTGTAGCGGTTGAAGAAGGTGACTCACCACCACCTTCTCAAGGGCAATTAGGGATGAGCAATAAATGCCGGCCTTGCCAGCGACGCCCTGATCCCAGAAATGAATTTTTTAAAACTCTTCAACATTGAAAGGATGCAGATGATGAGGGAACTTAGAGAGGTAGAGGATGGGATAAAAATTATTAGTCTCAGTCACTGTTTCAAGTTAGTTAAACCATGACTATAGGACAAGGGGACTAACTAGTAAATGCAGTTCAGAATGACGTCAGAAGCATTTCTTATTATAAGGAATTTTGATATCTGCAAAGTTCTTCGAGGAATATAGTAGAGCTAATTTTCTATAATTCATTCACGGGATGTGGACGTCGTTGACAAGGCCAGCATTTATTGCCCATTCCTAGTTGGCCTTGAGAAGGTGGTGGTGGGCCACCTTATACAATTGAGTGACTTGCAAGGCTATTTCAGAAGGCAGTTGTGACTCAACCACATTGCTGTTGGTTTGGAGTCACATATAGGTCAGACCGGGTAAGGACAGCAGATTTCCTCCTTGAATGACATTAGTGAACCGGATGGATTTTTACAACAATTGTAGCAAGACTTCCCTACTCTTATACTCCAACCACCTTGTAATAAAGGACAACATGCCATTTGCCTTCCTTATTGCTTGCTGTACCTGCATGCTAGCTTTCTGTGTTTCTTGCTCAAGGACACCCAAATCTCTCTGAAAACCAACATTTAAAAGTTTCTCACCAGTTTAAAAAATATTCTGTTTTTCTATTCTTCCTACCAAAGTGAATAACCTCACATTTCCCTACATTATACTCCAGCTGCCACCTTACTGCTCACTCAGTTAGTCTACCTATATCTCTTTGCAGATGCTTTGTGTTCTCCTCACAGCTTACTGTCCCACCTAGCTTTGTATCATCAGCAAACTTGGATACATTACACTCGGTCCCTTCATCTCGGTCATCAATACAGATTGTAAATAGCTGAGGCCACAACACTGATCCTCGAGGCACCACACTAGTTGCAGCCTGCAAACCTGAAAAAGACCCATTTATTCCTATTCTGTTTTCTGTCTGTTAACCAATCCTCTATCCATGCAAATACATTACCTCCGATCCCAAGAGCCCTTGAATAATAAATAACCTTTTATGTGGCACCTTATCGAATGTCTTTTGGAAATCCAAATATACTACATCCACTGGTTCCCCTTTATCTACCCTGTTAGTTACATTCTCAAAAAACTCTAATAAATTTGTCAAATATAATTTTCCTTTCATAAAACCATGTTGACTCTGCCTAATTATGTTATGATTTTCTAAGTGCCCTGGCACCACTTCCTTAAGGGCAGTGGCAATAATAGGCTGCTGTGGAGGAATGAGCTAGGTGGGCTGAATGGCCTCTGAATATGCACTTATCTTTTAATCTTTACTGTCTCCTCTTCCTGTAGACGCCTTGCCATTTACATTTTAGAGCAGTTTCTACAGCACGAGATCTAGACTTAAAACATCCATTCATACACAAGCTTGCACTTGCACATTTATTTTAAAGCCACAAAAGGTGATTTTTTTTGTTGGGGGTTACAAGCTTTACCTTTAGATTGGGAAGCTCCATACAAGTTAGCAAGACCAAAACTGGAGAAAAGCCTCTAGCAAGTGTGATTTTACTGATGAAGGCATGGGCCAATATAACTGTCCCAGCTTGTTCACATGCTGCTTTTCCTCTGGCTCTCTAAGTTATAAGACAATCAAGAAATTTCCCAATAGCAAACTATGCATGCATCTACTTCTGGTGTAATTGCACCATGTTCCTTTTCTTCTAAATAAACAGTAGGATTAATTACAGTTACCCTACCACAGTCCAAGATCTTTTGTCAATACTTGCTGCTGCTAAAAGTACTTGCCTATGGTCCCAGTGACAATTATTAACCTTAAGAGTATCATTCACCTGGATTAAAAAATAGAAATGCAGTAGTAACCTTTAGCGACAGACTATTAAATATTTTCATCTCATAGTGACATCACATATATGGACAGTATATCAACTTCTGCAGCCACGTACCAATCATTCCACCCATAGACAAGAAAAACAGTAATCTTGAAGTTATCAATTAGGCTTGAGTAGAAATGTGATACAAAACTAACTGATGAACAATGTCGTCCAGGGCGATTCATTGGAAAGAGAAACTTGATTCTTATTTATTTATTAAATGTGATTCCTTTAAACTTTCACTCTATTAATAAACATAATCTTTTTTTGAAGACATATCTAAGCTGATGTAAGTCCATCAAATATTGTGGGTTTCTTTCCGAGTCTGTTTTTATTTTTAAATAGGGGAACTATGTAGAGGGAAGTCAGATATAAGTGGGAAGCATTATCGGTGATTTTGTTCCCTAATTCTATAAAATAATATACATATCTGTAAATAGCAAAGAGCGTGAAGAGGTCAAGTGCAGGCAGCGGAAGGAGCGCGCGGCAAACCAGCCCCACCCACCCCTTCCCTCGACGAATGTCAGTCCCACCTGCGGCTCTCGTATCGGACTGTTCAGCCATCAAAGAACTCACTTTAGGAGTGGAAGCAAGTCTTCCTCGATTCTGAGGGACTGCCTATGATGAATGTTTATAGAGGACAGTGTGTATTTGCAGCACCAAAGTTCTGATTGATCACCTTGGAGGACATCACACACCCAGGGGTTTGTCTGGAATGTGTAATTGGATCCTGCCTGCCTGAATAATCAAGTACTTGCAATGTGTAATTTGATCCATTCATTCTAACTGCCAGGCTCCAGACAGAGCTCATAGTACTGCTTTCGGACAACAGACAGGGCTCACCCTCGCAGGTTAGGACCTTCTCTTACCCCACACCTCCCCAACACGTCCCTGACCGTTTCCCTCAACCGCCCGAGCTTCTCCCCACCCCATAAATGGAGTGTTGTGTGTGGGTCACAGATTATTTATAGGTTGATTGGGTACGGTGAATAGTAACAGTGTTTTATCCAGACCAATGATGTCACTTGCTGCGCCTGGCTTTCTGAGCAATCAATCAGGTCTAGGGGGAGAAGAGGGAGAACATGGTGTGGGTGTAAAGGGATTGGGGGTGGGGTTGGAAGAACGAGATCCATGTCTAACAGAGGGGGAGAACGTGATCCACCTTCCCATTTAGATCACATTCTCGCTCTCATCCCTCTGTCCCCTTTAGATCTGGATCATGTTCTTCCCCATCCCACAGTTTCCTCCAAGCTCGGCAACCCCACGCCCCCCCCGTCAAGTTCCTGACCTCTCTCCCCAGGAGCTCCTGACCACCTCTTCTTCCCTCCGAGCTTCTCTCTTCTCCCTCTTCGACCACCCTCCTTCCCCCTCCAATCCACTCTTTGCCCATCCCACTTGTGATCCTCTCTTCCCCACCACCCCTCCGATCCTCTCCCTTCCCTTCCCCCCCCCGATCCTCTCTCTCCCCCCCCCGATCCTCTCTCTCCCCCCCCCGATCCTCTCTTTTCCCCCCCCGATCCTCTCTTTTCCCCCCCCGATCCTCTCTTCCCCCCCCGATCCTCTCTTCCCCCCCCGATCCTCTCTTTCCCCCCCCCGATCCTCTCTTTCCCCCCCCCGATCCTCTCTTTCCCCCCCCCGATCCTCTCTTTCCCCCCCCCGATCCTCTCTTTCCCCCCCCCGATCCTCTCTTTCCCCCCCCCGATCCTCTCTTTCCCCCCCCCGATCCTCTCTTTCCCCCCCCCGATCCTCTCTTTTCCCCCCCCCGATCCTCTCTTTCCCCCCCCCGATCCTCTCTTTCCCCCCCCGCCCGATCCTCTCTTTCCCCCCCCGATCCTCTCTTTCCCCCCCCCCGATCCTCTCTTTCCCCCGCCGATCCTCTCTTTCCCCCCCCGATCCTCTCTTTCCCCCCCCGATCCTCTCTTTCCCCCCCCCGATCCTCTCTTTCCCCCCCCCCCCGATCCTCTCTTTCCCCCCCCGATCCTCTCTTTCCCCCCCCGATCCTCTCTTCCCCACCCCCCGATCCTCTCTTCCCCCGCCCCCGATCCTCTCTTTTCCCCCCCCCCGATCCTCTCTTCTCTTCCCCCCCCCCCGATCCTCTCTCCCCCCCCCGATCCTCTCTCCCCCCCCCCGATCCTCTCTCCCCCCCCCCGATCCTCTCTTCCCCCCCCCGATCCTCTCTTCCCCCCCCCGATCCTCTCTTCCCCCCCCCGATCCTCTCTTCCCCCCCCCGATCCTCTCTTCCCCCCCCCGATCCTCTCTTCCCCCCCCCGATCCTCTCTCCCCCCCCCGATCCTCTCTTCCCCCCCCGATCCTCTCTTCCCCCCCCGATCCTCTCTTCCCCCCCCGATCCTCTCTTCCCCCCCCGATCCTCTCTTCCCCCCCCGATCCTCTCTTCCCCCCCCGATCCTCTCTTCCCCCCCCGATCCTCTCTTCCCCCCCCGATCCTCTCTTCCCCCCCCGATCCTCTCTTCCCCCCCCGATCCTCTCTTCCCCCCCCCGATCCTCTCTTCCCCCCCCCGATCCTCTCTTCCCCCCCCGATCCTCTCTTCCCCCCCCGATCCTCTCTTCCCCCCCCGATCCTCTCTTCCCCCCCCGATCCTCTCTTCCCCCCCCGATCCTCTCTTCCCCCCCCGATCCTCTCTTCCCCCCCCGATCCTCTCTTCCCCCCCCGATCCTCTCTTCCCCCCCCGATCCTCTCTTCCCCCCCCGATCCTCTCTTCCCCCCCCGATCCTCTCTTCCCCCCCCGATCCTCTCTTCCCCCCCCGATCCTCTCTTCCCCCCCCGATCCTCTCTTCCCCCCCCGATCCTCTCTTCCCCCCCCGATCCTCTCTTCCCCCCCCGATCCTCTCTTCCCCCCCCGATCCTCTCTTCCCCCCCCGATCCTCTCTTCCCCCCCCGATCCTCTCTTCCCCCCCCGATCCTCTCTTCCCCCCCCGATCCTCTCTTCCCCCCCCGATCCTCTCTTCCCCCCCCGATCCTCTCTTCCCCCCCCGATCCTCTCTTCCCCCCCCGATCCTCTCTTCCCCCCCCGATCCTCTCTTCCCCCCCCGATCCTCTCTTCCCCCCCCCGATCCTTTCTTCCCCCCCCCCCCCAATCCTCTCTTTCCCCCCCCCGATCCTCTCTTCTCCCCCACTTTCGATTCTCTCTTCCCTCCCTTTCAATCCTCTCTCCCCTCTTTTGATCCTCTCTTCTCCACACCCCCCCTCCCCTTTCGATCCTCCCTTTTCTATGGTACTACATCTACTCGAGTAGCATTGACATTTAAGTTACTCTATAAACGGAGTGATTATTTGCATCACATTTTTGTCTCTGCGAATATGCACTCGTTGGTACTGGGCATGTGCGCTTTTGAACCGGTTGCCCATGTGCAACACCCAATGGTGCCACGGCTGGACTTGCACCGCCATGCTTTCCTCGGCTCCATGCAGAGAAGGTTAGGCAGTGGCCGGTGTGGTGTTAGAGAGAGGATCCAAAGGTGCGGGGAGAGAGGAGATCGAAGTGGGGGGGTAAGAGGCTCTCTGGTGCTTTACCTTGTACATGGTGAATCTACTACCTTTTGCTTTACCCAGTTCATAGTGAAAGTTCTACATCATTATTACCACTTGGTTATCAGCTGACAGCCACTGTAATTCAAGAGAGGAGATTGTCTGTTTTATGGAAACAGTTTTAACTTTTTGTGAGATGTCACAAAGCACAGAATAAGACCCCTATCCACTCAGATAAATAAGATGGAGAAAAGATTGTGACTGCTCACTCGGCCCATGTATGTCCTTGCTGCTGTGTCATAGGTAGTCCCTCGAAATCGAGGAAGACTTGCTTCCACTCTAAAAGTGAGTTCTTAGGTGACTGAACAGTCCAATGCAGCAATTACAGTCTCTGTCACAGGTGGGACAGACAGTCATTGAAGGAAAGGGTGGGTGGGGAGTCTGGTTTGCCACACGCTCCTTCCGCTACCTGCGCTTGCATTCTGCATGCTCTCAGCGACGAGACTCAAGGTGCTCAGCGCCCTCCTGGATGCTCTTCCTCCACTTAGGGCGGTCTTTGGCAGATGTGTATTGAACACTGCAGAGTACATGGAGCATTCGGGTAAATAAGGTATTGGTAACGGCCTTGGGTGCTTTTTCACACCCATTACTAGCTAGAGTTCATGGTCCAACTTACAATGTAGAAATCAGCTTCAATTGTGAGAGGTGGAAGGTTATTTTTGAGAAAGAAACATCGAGAACCAAACATTGTTTAGTCAAAAAGCATTAGAGATTTTGATACATTTTATTATTTCTCTCAAAAAAGTGTAATGTTTTGCTTTAAGAACCTAGGGCTTTATTTTCGCCACCATTGGGCGGCGTTCTTTTGCCGTGCGCTGATTTTTTTTGAGCAATGTTGATTTTGCAATTTTCCTCAAAGTTTGTACGCCGGCGGCGACTGACAGCGCCGTTTGTACGGCAGATTTTTTTTGGCACTGGTCTGGTTGAAAACTGATTTCCGTGCCGTTTTTGGCCCTTTAACCGATTTTCGCCAACACCGATTTTTTTTCAGGACGGCGCAGAGTGGCCTTAAGTACCGATCAGAGAAACCCTACAATAACTTAAAGAAATCGGTGCTGAGTAGATTTCTGAGTTTTTGGAGCGAGGAAAGAAGACAATTTAAAACACACATTCATGATGATTTTTGCAGAGGGAACTCGGGAAAATAACTCAGTTATTTTTTCCCCACAGAATGTTTTTGAGAATGGGCAAATTGCGACTCCACCCCACCCCGCCACAGAATCTCTGCTGACGGGGCACCAGGCAAAAGTCCGAGGAATGCCGGCCGGCCGACGGCAGGATCGCTCCCTCGGCCGGACACAAGCTTGGCGCTTGGATTCTACACCCCCACCTCTCCCAGGGCTCAGCTGGTGGGGTTGGACAGGGACAGATCTAGCAGACAGCATTGTGGAAGGCCCGGGTTTCTATTCGTACTCTTCTTCATCCTGTGGATCAACCTGCGGCACACTACCTAACTTTGGTCTGGGGATTGGAAAGTGAGTGTCAGCAGTTGATGCTGCCAATTGCTGTTGGGCAGTGATAGCCTGGGTGTGTCCACTTATTGCAGCAGCTATCTCCGACATTCCCTCCCTAATCTGTCCCGACACGGCATCAGCTGTCCCCGACATTCCCTTCCTAATCTCCAACATTCCCTCCCTAATCTCCGACATCTCCTCCCTCATCTGTCCTGACATTGCTTCCATTCCTCCAGACTGTTGCTACTTCTACTGACAGTCTCGCTAATTCTACTCTCACCCCACCCATGGTGTTCAGGAGCGATCTTGTTAGCTCAATGCTCTCCCTACTCATTCCCATGAGCCCTGCAATCTTGCATTTCAGGTTCAGCTTTCCTTCCCTCCCTCCTCGACTGGCTCCCAGATGTGGCTTGCTGCAACCCACTGGGACCCGCAGCCTCAGACTGTACCTCATGAAATGTCGCGTCGGCTGTATCGCTCAGCAAAGGGCTTGACGTCCTTGGGGAGTTCACCGGCTCCAGTTGCAATGTAATCATTTCATTATCAGGGTCTTCCTGCTGCCCTTCATTGTCCAGCTCATCCTCGTCCTAAAGTAGTTGATGAATATCTGGACACACGGCTTCCTGATCTTCTGCTTCAACTTCAGTCTCTTCCTGATGCGCAACATCTCCAAAACATAACAGAGCAGATGTTTGGTTAGTAGCAGGGGAGGGAGCAGAGGGGGCAGGGTGACATGAGTACGCGGGTCACACAGCGCACGTTCTTTTCAAAGACCACAATGCCAACCCAGACTGTGCAATTTGCAGGGCTTACCCTCTGTTGGTAGCCTGGGCCCAGTGTCCACACTGGTGGTTGATCTTCTCGTGCGAGATTTAATCATATCAGCGATCCTCTGTTCCACGGCTGTTAGTTGCAGGCTACTTGGCGTACCTCCAGCTTTTGACCTTTCTCGGTTGATCTGTGACACCTTCCTCTGCAACGATCCTCTGAAAATAGAACTTTTTAAGAGAGGGTCCTTCTGCTGTGGTGGCCACACATGCACACACGCACACATGCACACACACACATATATACAAATGTAATTGCAGTGCATAAATAAAAATATTACACAGTAACTGCTTGGCCGATGTCCTGCCACTTTTTTTTGACCTGCATGCCCCCCACGAGATGTCTGCACTCCTCTAATTCTGCCCTCTTGAGCATCCCTGATTATAATCACTCGACCATTGGTAGCCGTGACTTCTGTTGCCAAGGCCCTAAGCTCTGGAATTTCCTGCCTAAACTTCTCCACCTCTCTACGTCTTTTTCCTCCTTTGAGACGCTCTTTAAAAGCTCCCTCTTTGATCAAGCTTTTGGTAATCTGCCCTAAATTCTCCTTGTATAGTCTGTTGTCAAATGTTTTGTTTTATAATACTTGTGAAGTGCCTTGGGACGTTTTACTATGTTAAAGGCACTATATAAATTAAAGTTATTGTGAATACAATGAAGGGTTGTGTGAATGCAGGTTATCAGAAAAACACCTGTTTGTATGTATGTGCTGGTTACTAGGAAGAAAAGACAATGATTTTGCGTGTGTATGTGTTGGTTATTGGGAAGATGATGCATTTTATGTGCACAATTATGTATGAATGATGGTTATTAATGCAATGGGATGATTGTGGTTCTGGCTGTAGAGTCTTTGCTTGCATGGAAAGGTACGTTTGATTTTATAGTTTTTATATTGCTGCTGTTCATATTTTGGGAGACCAGTGTTCTTGAGCCCATTCCGTAGGTGCTAAATCTGACTCCCTTATCCAGGTGAACGACTAGTAGACTCCCAGAAAACTGGGTTGAGGATTCTTCTGCTTGAATAAGGGATCTCTACCCCAGAAAGTTGTTGAGGCCAATTCACTAAATATATTCAAAAAGGAGTTAGATGAAGTCCTTACTACTAGGGGGATCAAGGGGTATGGCGAGAAAGCAGGAATGGGGTACTGAAGTTGCATGTTCAGCCATGAACTCATTGAATGGCGGTGCAGGCTAGAAGGACCGAATGGCCTACTTCTGCACCTATTTTCTATGTTTCTATCCGATTCAGTAGCATAAACACCATGCTCTCACAGAAACTGGTCTCCCAGTCTTTAATGACATCAATGTAACTGCGGTTTATTTACGTGATGTTTCTGTCAGTTATTTTTTGTAAGTCAGTTGTGTAATCACAATGAAATACTTTTGTCCTGCTGACATTGCAGAATCGTAGAATGCAGGAGAGCTGCCTTGCTTGCAGTGAACAGTGAAATTAGGGACTGTAATGTCATTTTTTAACTTGCTGATTTATTTGTGCTTCTGTAGAATTGTACTTTTTAATTAATACATTTAAAAGTTTGTAGCCTGAGCTACAAAGTCTACTGATGTGATGTTTTTCAGTAATCAAGTGAGTGGACCACCATTTGGATTATTGTTGAATTGTTGGTAATTCCTGGAACAGATGGTGTATTTGAGTTATTGGTTCAAATAGGGTGAATAAATTCTTTATTCTAGATTTCCTTCCAAATGAGATAATGTGCATATTTCACAAGCGATTTTGGGTCAGTATTTTTTTAAAATTTTTTTATCCAATTTTTTTCCAGATCAACTCTAACGCCAAAGATCACTTTGCGCCAATATATTTGATCTTAGGCCAAAAGGCCGAGAGGCGAAGTTGCACCGTTCCTGGAAATATTGCAATACCAGGTTGGTGCATGGAGTGGATGGGGCATGCCCCTGATTCAGCTCCCTGTCCAAAAATCAATTCAATATCATGTCCCCATAGGGGATATTAAACTGATAAGAACAGATACTACACTTGATCTTAGCCAAAAGGCCGAGCTCCACCAGTTGCTCCTAAAAATCAGGCGCAAATCATGTGGAAACTTGGGCCCATAGAAACATAGAAAATAGGTGCAGGAGTAGGCCATTCGGCCCTTCAAGCCTGCACCACCATTCAATATGATCATGGCTGATCATTCAACCTCAGTACCCCTTTCCCGCTTTCTCTCCATACCCCTTGATCCCTTTAGCCATAAGGGCCATATCTAATTCCCTCTTAAATATATCCACTGAACTGGCATCAACGACTCTCTGCGGCAGGGAATTCCACAGGTTAACAACACTGGGTGAAGAAGTTCCTCCTCATCTCAGTCCTAAATGGTCTACCCCTTATCCTAAGACTGTGTCCTCTGGTTCTGGACATCCCCAACATCGGGAACATTCTTCCTGCATCTAACCTGTCCCGTCCCGTCAGAATCTTATACGTTTCTATGAGATCCCCTTTCATCCTTCTAAACTCCAGTGTATAAAGGCCCAGTTGATCCAGTCTCTCCTCATATGTCAGTCCAGCCATCCCTGGAATCAGTCTGGTGAACCTTCGCTGCACTCCTTCAATAGCAAGAACGTTCTTCCTCAGATTAGGAGACCAAAACTGAACACAATATTCCAGGTGAGGCCTCACCAAGGCCCTGTACAATTGCAGTAAGACCTCCCTGCTCCTATTCTCAAATCCCCTAGCTATGAAGGCCAACATGCCATTTGCCTTTTTCGCCGCCTGCTGTACCTGCATGCCAACTTTCAATGACTGATGAACCATGACACCCAGGTCACGTTGCACCTTCCCTTTTCCTAATCTGCCACCATTCAGATAATATTCTGCCTTCGTGTTTTTGCCACCAAAGTGGATAACCTCACATTTATCCACATTATACTGCATCTGCCATGCATTTTCCCACTCACCGAACCTGTCCAAATCACCCTGCAGCCTCTTAGCATCCTCCTCACAGCTCACACGACCACCCAGTTTAGTGTCATCTGCAAACTTGGAGATATTACACTCAATTCCTTCATCTAAATCATTAATGTATAACATAAAGAGCTGGGGTCCCAGCACTGAGTCCTGCGGCACTCCACTAGTCACTGCCTCCCATTCTGAAAAGGACCCGTTTATCCCGATTCTCTGCTTCCTGTCTGCCAACCAATTCTCTATCCACGCCAGTACATTACCCCCAATACCATGTGCTTTGATTTTGCACACCAATCTCTTATGTGGGACCTTGTCAAAGGCCTTTTGAAAGTCCAAATACACCACATCCACTGGTTCTCCCTCGTCCACGCTACAAGTTTCATCCTCAAAAAATTCCAGAAGATTCGTCAAGCATGATTTCCCTTTCACAAATCCATGCTGACTTGGACCGATCCTGTCACTGCTTTCCAAATGCGCTGTTGTTTCATCCTTGATAATTGATTCCAACATTTTCCCCACTACTAATGTCAGACTAACCGGTGTATAATTACCTGTTTTCTCTCTCCATCCTTTTTTAAAAAGTGGTGTTACATTTGCTACCCTCCAGTCCATAGGAATTGATCCAGAGTCGATAGACTGTTGGAAAATGATCACCAATGCATTCACTATTTCTAGTGCCACTTCCTTAAGGACTCTGGGATGCAAACAATCATGCCCCGGGGATTTATCGGCCTTCAATCCCATCAATTTCCCCAACACAATTTCCCGCCTAATAAGGATATCCTTCAGTTCCTCCTTCTCACTAGACCCTTGATTCCCTAGTACATCCGGAAGATCATTTGTGTCTTTCTTCGTGAAGACAGAACCAAAGTATTTGCTCAATTGGTCTGCCATTTCTTTGTTCCCCATTATTAATTCACCTGAGTCCGACTGCAAGTGATCTACGTTTATCTTCACTAATCTTTTTCTCTTCACATATCTATAGAAGCTTTTGCAGTCAGTTTTTATGTTCCCGGCAAGTTTCCTCTCGTACTCTATTTTCCCCCTCCTAATTAAACCCTTTGTCCTCCTCTGCTGAATTCTAAATTTCTCCCAGTCCTCAGGTTTGCTGGCCAATTTATATGCCTCTTCCTTGAATCTAACACTATCCTTAATTTCCCTTGTTAGCCACGGTTGAGCCAGCTTCCCCATTTTATTTTTACTCCAGACAGGGATGTACAACTGTTGAAGTTCATTCACGTGATCTATAAATGTTTGCTATTGCCTATCCACTGTCAACCCTTTAAGTATCATTTGCCAGTCTATTCGAGCCAATTCGCGCCTCATGCCGTCGAAGTTAGCTTTCCTTGAGTTTTGGACCCTAGTTTCTGAATTAACTGTGTCACTCTCCATCTTAATAAAGAATTCTACCATATTATGGTCACTCTTCCCCAAGGGGACTCGCACAACAAGATTGCTAATTAGTCCCTTCTCATTACACATCACCCAGTCTAGGATGGCCAGCTCTCTAGTTGGTTCCTCGACATATTGGTCAAGAAAACTACCCCAAATACACTCCAGGAAATCCTCCTCCACCGCATTGCTACCAGTTTGGTTAGCCTAATCTATATGTAAATTAAAGTCGCCCATGATAACTGCTGTACCTTTATTGCACACATCCCTTATTTCTTGTTTGATGCTGTCCCCAATCTCACTACTACTGTTTGGTGGCCTGTACACAACTCCCACCAGCGTTTTCTGCCCTTTGGTATTCCGCAGCTCCACCCATATACCGATTCCACATCATCCAAGTCAATGTCTTTCCTTACTATTGCATTAATTTCCTCTTTAACCAGCAACGCCACCCCGCCTCCTTTTCCTTTCTGTCTATCCTTCCTAAATGTTGAATACCCCTGGATGTTGAGTTCCCAGCCTTGGTCACCCTGGAGCCATGTCTCTGTGATGCCAATTACAGCATATCCATTAACTGCTATCTGTGCAGTTAATTCGTCCACCTTATTCCGAATACTCCTCGCATTGAGGCACAGAGCCTTCAGGCTTGTCTTTTTAACACACCTTGCCCCTTTTGAATTTTGCTGTAATGTGGCCCTTTTTGTTTTTTGCCTTGGGATTCTCTGCCCTCCACTTTTACTTTTCTTCTTTCTATCTTTTGCCTCTGTCTCCCTCTTGTTTCCCTCTGCCTCCCTGCGTAGAATTCCCATCCCCCTGCCATATTAGTTTAACTCCTCCCCAATAGCACATAATGTTGCCACAAAGCAAACAATTTATGGGTTGTACACCATAACTAATTCAGGATTCCTACCAGGATCTCTCTGAACTGGTGAGAAACACATCAGCAGACTATCTAGCTCAGGCTACAAACTCCTAAAATGTATTAATTAAAAAGTACAATTCTACAGAAGCACAAATAAATCAGCAAGTTAATAAAAATAACTTTACAGTCCCTAATTTCACTGTTAATTGTTTTTCAAACCCTAAACTAATAAAAATCTTTTGAAATGCTTTTCATGCAAGTGCATATCTTTATTCTCAGAGTCCTGCCTCAGTGCAATGATTTTTACATGCAATTGAATTAGATTAATTGAACTATTAGACCAAGAAAAACCTTGCTGTATTGATTTCCACAAATCAAAAGTCAGAACAAAGACACAATGGCGGGAGATAGCTCATGCGTCTTGATAATTGGCAGCAACATCCTGCATCTACTTGAAGTAGGAATGTTGATTCCAGCACAGTGTGTTTTTCAAATGCAAGTCAGGTGCTTAATCTTGATGGCTCAGCCATTGGCGATAACAGTAGCGTCTCCCCATCTAGTGACAACCTTATGTATATTAACATATCACTCGTCTAAGATGTTTGGCCAACCAATCCGGAATTGACGAGGAACTGTTTGCAGACAAAGATATCAACAAGCTCTCCTGTATTTGAAAACAGTCACAGAGACAATCTTAATTGTTAGAATAGTTGGCACAGCCACAAATATCTACAAAATAAAATAGATTCTTATGATCTGAAATAAGACGAATCCTTACATTTGTCAGAGTGGACATACTAAGTAGATGATACATGATATAATACTTTTAACTATTTGGTGATTTCAGTTGCACAATATATGTGTAATATATATTGTGTAATTGAAATATAAAGGAGGTGGGTGGGGTGGCTTGACCCATCCACCTCCACGTAGGTGTGTGGGGTTGCTGACCCATCCACCTCCATGGCACGAACCTGGTGTTGCAGTACTTCCAGGAACGGTGCTTGGGCTCTAGGCCTTTTGGCTAAGAGCATTAGCGCAGGGTGATCCTTGATGTGTGCAAGGTGACCTCTGGCGTTTGTGATCTGACAAAGAATTGGAAAGATTGGCTACGATTTAAAAAAAATAAAGGAGGTGGGTGGCCTTTTGGCTAAGATCATGCGTAACTGACCTGACAGGGGAGTAACCATGATCCCAACGTGGTTCTCCCTGGATCAGGAAGGTGATTCTCCTATGCTTTTTGGAAATAGGAGGTGGGTGGGGTGGTTTGACCCATCCACCTCCATGGCACGAACCTGGTATTGCAGTACTTCCAGGAACGGTGCCGTGGCTCTAGGCCTTTTGGCTAAGAGCATTGGCGCAGAGTGATCCTTGATGTGTGCAAGGTGACCTCTGGCGTTTGTGATTTGACAAAGAATTGGAAAGATTGGCAACGAGAAAAAAAATAAATAAATAAAGGCGGTGGGTGGGGTGGCTTGACCCATCCACCTCCACGGAGGTGTGTGGGGGGCCTGACCCATCCACCTCCATGTCACGAACCTGGTATTGCAGTACTTCCAGGAACAGTGCAGTGGCTCTAGGCCTTTTGGCTAAGAGCATTGGCGCAGAGTGATCCTTGATGTGTGCAGGGTGACCTCTGGCGTTTGTAATCTGACAAGATGATCTGACAAAGAATTGGAAAGATTGGCAACGAATAAAATTTAAAAAAAATAAAAAATATATCGCTTCTCGGCCTTTTGGCTAAGATCATGCGTAACTGACCTGACAGGGGAGTAACCATGACCAGAAAGTGGTTCTCCCTGGATCAGGAAGGTGGTTCTCCTATGCTTTTTGGAAATAGGAGGTGGGTGGGGGGGCCTGCCCCGTCCACCTCCAAGGCACGAACCTGGCATTGCAGTACTTTCAGGAACGGTGCAGCCTTGGCTCTAGGCCTTTTGGCTAAGAGCAAAATCATTGGCGCAGAGTGATCTTTGGGCGCAAGGTGACCTTTGGCGTTTATGATCTGACAAGTTGATCTGACACAGAATTGGAAATATTGGCAACGAATAAAACATTTATATAAAAAAATATATCGCTTCTCGGCCTTTTGGCTAAGATCAAGTGTAGTATCTGTTCTTATCAGTTTAATATCCCCTATGGGGACATGATATTGAATTGATTTTTGGACAGGGAGCTGGATCAGGGGCATGCCCCGTCCACTCCATGCACTGACCTGGTATTGCAATATTTCCAGGAACGGTACAACTTCGCTTCTCGGCTGGCGCAAAGTGATCTTTGGCGTTAGAGTTGATCTGGAACGAAATTGGCTAAAAAAAAAATAAAAAAATACTGACCTCTTCCCATCCACTCCATGCACCGACCTGGTATTGCAATATTTCCAGGAACGGTGCAACTTCGCCTCTCGGCCTTTTGGCCTAAGATCAAACACATTGGCGCAAAGTGATCTTTGGCGTCAGAGTTGATCTGGAAAGAAATTGGATTAAAAAAAAATAAAAATATAAAAAATTAAAAAAATTAAAAAATACTGACCTCTTAGAAATCGCAATTCTCCACATTTTTTTTTCTGCAGTTCTAGTCAGGTAGAACAGTTCTACTTTGGAACAGAATTTTTTCTTCAAAAGGGGGCGTGTCCGGCCACTGACGCCTGATTTCAAAGTTTCCACAGTGAAAACGTACTCCAAACTAAGTTAGAATGGAGCAAGTGAAGATTTTTGTAGAACTGAAAAAATCTGTTCTACACATTAAAAAATCAGGCGCAGGTTACAAATTAGGCGTCCAGAACGAGGTGGGGGGGAAGGGAAGTCATTAAATTCTACAATAAATCCTTATTTATACTTCTACAAATATTATACAAATAAATCCAACCTGAATAAACATTTATAAGCAAAGAAAAGATTAAATAAACCATCTTCCTACCTGTGTGAAAGTGCTTCAGCCAGCCTCACAAGTTCGTTCGTTCGTTCCCGACGGCAGGGGGGGAGGAGGAAGCCGTATCCGATGGCGGGCGGGCGGGAGGGAGTGAGTGTGGGCCCGACCGCAGCGGGGTGGGAGGAAGCCGTTGCAGACAGCGGGCGGGAGGGAGTGAGTGTGGGCCCGACCGACCGCAGCGGGGGGGGGAGGAAGCCGTTGCAGACAGCGGGCGGGCAGGAGGGAGGGAGTGCGGGCCCGATGGACCGACCACCCGACCGATCACAGCGGGGGGGGGGGGGGGGAGGAAGCCGTTGCAGACAGCGGGCGGGAGGGAGTGCGGGCCCGACTGACCGCAGCGGGGGGGGGGGAGGAAGCCGTTGCAGACAGCGGGCGGGAGGGAGTGCGGGCCCGACTGACCGCAGCGGGGGGGGGGGGGAGGAAGCCGTTGCAGACAGCGGGCGGGAGTGCGGGCCCGATCGACCGAACGCAGCGGGGGGGGGGGGGGGGAGGAAGCCGTTGCAGACAGCGGGCGGGAGGGAGTGCGGGCCCGACTGACCGCAGCGGGGGGGGGAGGAAGCCGTTGCAGACAGCGGGCGGGCAGGAGGGAGGGAGTGCGGGCCCGACCGACCGCAGCGGGGGGGGGGAGGAAGATGTTCCAGACGGCGGGCGGGAGTGCGGGCCCGATCGACCGAACGCAGCGGGGGGGGGGGGGGGGGAGCCGTTCCAGACGGCGGGCGGGAAGGAGACAGTGAGAAGGCTGCAGGAAGCCTCAGTGCTGATGTGCTGATGGCAATGTGCTTTTATTAAAAAATGTTCAAAAATTAAACAGCGACAAAGAGCTACAAAAATGGCCGAGTGCCAATGTTTCCTTCACACTGCGCATGCGCGAACGCTCCAATGCGCACGCGCAGGGTTGCCGGCAGGAAAAAAACTAATTTAAATAGTACCCGCCCCCTCCCACTTACAAAATCGGCGTGAGTGTAGGCTCCGCCCCTCTGGGCGCCGCGCCAAACAGACAAGGAGCTGCAGGGCTCTCCAGAATCGCGAGTTTTTTTTCCGGCGCCGTTTTAGGTGTGAAAAACGGGCGCCCAGCTCGGAGGGGCGCCCGTTTTTTATCGTGTGGAAACTTGGGCCCATAGTTTCTATCCAAAACATGTTGCCCATCAGTGCATGAGATGGCTGAAGTGTGAAACAGAAAATTGTTTGTTACACTGGAACAGTAAGAAGTGCTCTTCTAAGGTTGGGGCTTAAGGTTGGGGTAGAAAAAACAGTGTTTTACTCCCTGCTTGTCTTCTGTCTGACCTGGGAGTAATTTGATACAGGCACTTGGTGCCTGAAATGGAGGGAGTTTTACTCCCCATACCTAACATTTCTCAGCTTGAGCATAAACTTAGTTAAAAGGAAATCTCAAACGTAAAAATAGTTTGTTCTGTTGAAACGTTAATGGTATATTTTGGGTATATTAACTTTGACTGCACATTAGATGACCGGATTTGATTTGTTGTCCACTAAACATTAAACCAGTTGAATTCCATTAATCTCACATTACTTTCTCATTTTGACTCCATAGCAAATATTCAGAAAGCCATTTCTGGGACCTTTGTGCATCATGTGGTTTCCTGTACATGCAGAGATGTGATGGGTTACATTCCTGTGTAATTTATACAATATGTTACAGTAGAAATTTAGCCAACAATATATATTTTACGATGATTTGGCATACATGCAATTTAATGCAGGAGTCCTGTTATGGAATTGATTGGGACAGGCAAATAATATTTTTCTACACAATTTTTCTCCATCAATTATCTCTGCTCCTCCTTCCCTAAAAAAAAGTATGTGGTTCGCTGGGCACCCAGCACACTGCGGTATTTTGCCAAAGTGGCCATTATATGTGCTTTGATACTGATTGCTGATGTGCTATTCAACTAAGAGAGACGCATCACAACTGTACCCACTTTAGTTCCCATCACTAACATATTTCCAGCAGGGGTCACTACATTGGAACCAGGAATCTTGGCCAATTTTCCTCGCTCTGATCCTGGGGCGCAGGCACGATCAACAAACTCAGCACAGACTGGGGATCAAATTTGGGAACCTTGCTAGTGCGTTTGGTTATCAGCTCACTGGATAAACTCACTGAGCCATCAGAGAAACCAAAAAGTTGTTTTTAACCAAGTCGGTATATAACCAGGATAAACCACATCACTATAGACCAACTGAGTCACGTACAAACTCTAAAATCCATAATTCAAAATAAAATTATTGAGAATATAGAAATGCATGAATTAATCAGGACAGCCGGCATGGAGTTGTTGGGACAAGTCATGGTTGATAAATGTAAGTGTTTTTTCAAGAAGTGACCAATTGGATAGGTAAAAAATTATATTGGACTAATCTGGATTTCCAACAACAACTTGTATTTATATAGTGTCTTTAAGGTAGTGAAACATTCCAAGGCGTTTCACAGGAGTATTATACGCTAAAAATTTGACACCGAGTCGCATAAGTAGAAATTAGCGCAGATGACCAAAACTTGGTCAAAGAGGTATGTTTTAAGGAGCGTCTTGAAGGAGGAAAGAGAGGTAGAGAGATGGAGAGGTTTAGGCAGGGAGTTCCAGAGCTTGGGGCCTAGGCAACAGAAGGCACGGACACTAATGGTTGAACGATTACAATTATGGATGCTCAGGAGGGCTGAATTAGAGGAGCGCAGACATCTTGGGGGTGTTGTGGGGCTGCAGGAGATTACAGAGCTAGGGAGGGCCAAGGCCATGGAGGGATTTGAAAATAAGGTTGAGAATTTTAAAATCGAGGCGTTGCTTAACCGGAAGCCAAGGTAGGTCAGCGAGCACAGGGGTGAGGGTAGAGTGTGGGAGGCCAGTCAGAAATGCATTGGAATAGTGAAGTCTAGAGGTAACAAAGGCATGGATGAGGGCTTCAGCAGCGGATGAGTTGAGGCAAGGGCAGAGACGGGCAATGTTACAGAGGTAGAATTAGGTGGTCTTGGTTATGCTGCGGATATCAGTGGGTGTTTGATAAGTGCCTCACAGGATACTTGGTACAAAGATTCAGGCATATGATATAAGAGGAAGTGTAGCAGCATGGAAGGAACATTGGTTGACAGAGGAAACAAAGGGGTAGGGTAAATGTATGTTGCTGGATTGAAGAAGGTTGGGAGTGGTGTATCCAGGGTTCAGTGCTGGGTCGACTTTTGTTCTCAGTTTATAGATGATTTAGACTTGGGCATAGAGAGCATAAGATCGAAATTTGCTGGTGACACTAAAGTAAAGGGTTTGGCAAATAGTGAGAAGGACCATAAAGACTTCAGAAAGCCATAGGTTAGTGAAATGAGCAAACAGGCGGCAGATACCATTTAATGTGAAGAAGTGCAAGGTCATATTTTTGGGAGGAAAAAGAAGGAATAGGAGTGAAGAAAGTAATGCAGGTAGATAAAGCTGTTTAAAGTCCAGTAGCATTTTGGGATCAGTCCCTGATCATCTTGGTGTCAGCTGTGGCTCAGCTGGTAGCACTCTTGCCTCTGAGTCAGAAGGTTGTGTGTTCAAGTCCCACTCCAGAGGCTTGAGCATTAAAATCTAGGCTGACACTCCAGTGCTGAGGGAGTGCTGCACTGTCAGATTGCTGTCTTTCGGATGAGATTTTAAATTGACATCTGCTCTCTCAGGTGGATGTAAAAGATCCCATGGCACTATTTTGAAGAATCAACACTACTAAAACAGATTATCTGGTCATTATCACATTGATGTGTGCAAATTGGCTGCGCGTTTCCTACTTTACAACAGTGACTACACTTCAAAAGTACTTCATTGGCTGTAAAGCACTTTGGGACGTCCAGTGGTCGTGAAAGGCGCTATTTAAATACAAGTCTTTCTTCTGCTGACTCCTCAATCAATCTTAGTTCCTTTGCTAGCTTCTGGCCTGGACTTAGCTCTCTGCTGGCCTCTGCCCACCCTTGATTTGTTCTCCCTATTAATTTGGTACCTTCTCATCCTTCAAGTACCTCATCCTTTTCCAGAACTTCTGCCTCGTGTTTAAAATCTTTGTCAGCTGTGGCCCTCCCAAATCCCACAGTGCCTTCCTTGTCAAGATCTTCTCCCTTAGCTTCTGTACTGAGTGGCTCCTCATTCCTGGTGATTTCAATCTACACTTAAACTCGGCCAGCCCAAGCCCCTCTAACTTCTCTGCCCTCCTGTCAGTCTTGCTCTTCATATAAACACTCACACCTATGGCAACCACTCAACCATTCTATTACAAGTAACGTCTACACTTCCGAGGTCTTGATCACTGATGAGGCTATCTCAAACCACCTGCTAATCTTTTTTTACCACCCATATCTCCTTTTCTTTCTCCAACCCAGCTAACTTCACCCTCCTTCCTTGAACCGAACTGGTCCTCCATTCCTAATGTTGACCTACTAAATGGCTCCCTCTGTAATGGAAACCTCTTGCAGGGATTTCTAATATTAACTCATTAACATGCTTAATGATTTTACTGCAAATTATTATTTGGTATTTATATATGTTTCTTGTATTAAAAATGTAACTTGTACAAGTACATAATCAGCTGGGTCAGAAATTAGGACAGTAGCTGGAATTACTTTGAAAAAATAAATTGAATAATATATTCGGTTCAAATTGCAAAGTTTCAACCAGCTTTTCTCTGGTGTTTTTTCTGATCTATATTTCAGCAAATCAATATTCCTGGTCTGAATGACACTTCCATATTTTTTTCCTGCTATGGACAATTTCATGTGGTACCCTACACATTTACAACGTTTGGATTATGACTTCGGTTTTTACAATTGAAATCTTCTGTGGATTCAGCCTCACCGAGCACTCCTGTAAGTGGGTCTTGGATCCTCGACCAACAAGAGTGTGTGTTTACCAGCCTAGTAAATGTAGCAAGACCAATGGTGGGACAGATAATCCTTGGCACTGCACTCTGAGTTATTGGTATATTCCAACAAGTCATCTCCTTCACTTCACAAATGGAAGAATATACACTCTCATCAGACCTAGGCTCAACTATAAACCAACAGACCAATGTATTTAACATTAAACAGATGAATGAACAGCACTCAGTACAGACAGTATATTTACAGTAATTACAAACTTGCCTATTCTCAAAGTCAAAACAACAAAGAGACGACTTCTGTGCTAATGCTCAGCATAAAATGACCTTTGAACCTTAGCCACCAGTCTTGTGTGACAAACACCGCTGCAGATCCTCTGCCTAACATAAGAACATAAGAAATAGGAGCAGGAGCAGGAGTAGGTTATTTGGCCCCTCGAGCCTGCTCTGCAATCATGGCTGATCCGATCATGGACTCAGGTCCACTTCCCTACCCGCTCCCCATAACCCCTTATTCTCTTATCGGTTAAGAAACTCTATCTCTGTCTTAAATGACCCAGCTTCCACAGCTCGATGAGGCAGCAAATTCCACAGATTTTCAACCCTCTGAGAGAAGAAATTTCTTCTCATCTCTGTTTTAAATGGGTGACCCGTAGTTCTAGTCTCCCCTATCAGTGGAAACATTCTCTCTGCAACCACCTTGTCAAGCCCCCTCATAATCTTACACGTTTCGATAATCAGCTGTCATTCTTCTGAGTTCCAGTGAGTAGAGGCCCAACCTACTCAACCTTTCCTCATAAGTCAACCCCCTCATCTCCAGAATCAACCTAGTGAACCTTCTCTGAACTGCCTCCAAAACAAGTATATCTTTTCTTAAATATGGAAACCAAAACTGTACGTAGTATTCCAGGTGTGGCCTCACTAATGCCCTGTATAAATAGCAAGACTTCCCTGCTTTTATACTCCATCCCCTTTGCAATAAAGGCCAAGATTTCATTGGCCTTCTTGATCACTTGCTATACCTGCATACTAACCTTTTGTGTTTCATGCACCAGGACTCCCATGCTGACTCTGCCTGATCAAATTATGCTTTTCCAAATGTCCTGCTATTGCTTCTTTAATAATGGACTCCAACATTTTCCCAACCACAGATGTTAGGCTAACTGGTTTATAGTTTCCTGCTTTTTGTCTATCTCCTTTTTAAAATAGGGGCGTTACATTTGCAGTTTTCCAATTCCAGGAAATTTTGGTAAATTACAACCAATGCATTCACTATTCCTACCGCTACTTCTCTTAAGATCCTAGGATGCAAGCCATCAGGTCCAGGGGATTTATCCGCCTTTAGTCCCATTATCTTACTGAGTACCACCTCCTTAGTGATTGTGATAATGTTAAGTTCCTCCCCCCTCCCGCCCCTGCCTATAGCCCCTTGACTATCCACTGTTGGGATATTTTTAGTGTCCTCTACCGTAAAGACTGATACAAATTATTTGTTCAGAGTTTCTACCATCTCCATGTTCCCCATTACTAATTCCCCGGTCTCATCCTCTAAGGGACCAACATTTACTTTAGCCACTCTTTTCCTTTTTATATACCTGTAGAAATTCTTGCTATCTGTTTTTATATTTTGTGCTAGTTTACTTTCATAGTCTATCTTCCCTTTCTTAATCAATTTTTTAGTCATTCTTTGCTGGCTTTTAAAAGCTTACCAATCTTCTGTCCTCCCACTAGTTTTGGCCACTTTGTTTTTAATTGGATACCATCCTTTATTTCTTTAGTTAGCCACAGATGACTATCCTTTCTTTTACACCCTTTCCTCCTCACTGGAATATATTTTTCTTGAGAATTATGAAATATCTCCTTAAATGTGCGCCACTGTTCATCAACCATCCTACACTTTACTCTATTTTCCCAGTCCACTTTAGCCAACTCTGCCTCATACCTTCATTGTATCCTTTATTTAAGCTTAGTACGCTGGTTTGAGATCCAACTTTGTCTCTGCTGGTTTCAGATCGGTGTGCTGAGCGCAGACAGTCAAATATAAGCCTAGAGTACAGGCACCTGTCCATAGACCTGAGACTACAAAGAATTATTGGCCTTGCCCTTTTCACAGAGCCAGACTATGTGTTCAACCCAGGCACAGCTGTCAATCAAACTCACTACCCCAGAAAGATCCCCAGGATGTTCGTCAGATAGAATGTTTGAGCTGAAGGAGGTGACTTGATTCCTTGATCTGTGCCAAACACAATGACCTGTTGGATAGGCCCTAAGCCAACTATAATCAAACTACACAGTAATAGACCTGAACCCAAAATGTACCTGGTCTAGTGAGAAAGAATTCCTCCAATTAATAATTGTACATAGACAAAAATGTTTCACTGTTCTATTCTACATGTTTAATGCGTGACACACTATATGCAAAGATTTGATTATGATTGATGGATCTAATTATTTATTTTGGCAGTGGGGAGATATTTAGTAGTTGTTTGACTTAATCTCAGTAATGATCTTTGTTTTTTTGCCAGGCATAGAAGTGACCACTTTATAATTGTCATTGGCTAGAAACTCATTGGGGCATTGAGACTGCGCATGTATGAAAGCCTACACAAGTTTTTATGTTTGTATTATATTATAACGTTCATGCTTAGGTTTAAATAGTGGAATAGAATAAAGCCAACATGGCTCCTCAGAGGAATTGGGAGGAAATAAATTTCAGGGATGTGATTGCTCCATTTTTTATGAATCAAAAGGTTTTTTTAGAAATAGTGATGTAAATCTTTGTGTTTTTTGATTGGATTATATTTCACATTCACTGTAAAGCAACCAATACTTTGCCTGACATATCAGACACTTTGTCAAATGCAAAACTTTGAATTTTTTGTATGTAGATGAGTAGTGGTGGAAAGGTCTGAGTATACCATGATATTTTCAATGGTCATCTATTCAGAGTTTGCAGTTTACAAACCGAAGTTTCTAAACTGTTTAAATTTTTATTTTATTTATTTATTTATTTATTTTTTATTTATTCGTTGCCAATCTTTCCAATTCTTTGTCAGATCATCTTGTCAGATTACAAACGCCAGAGGTCACCTTGCACACATCAAGGATCACTCTGCGCCAATGCTCTTAGCCAAAAGGCCTAGAACCACTGCACCATTCCTGGAAGTACTGCAATACCAGGTTCGTGCCATGGAGGTGAATGGGTCAGGCCCCCCACACACCTCCGTGGAGGTGGATGGGTCAAACCACCCCACCCACCTCCTATTTCCAAAAAGCATAGGAGAATCACCTTCCTGATCCAGGGAGAACCACGTTGGGGTCATGGTTACTCCCCTGTCAGGTCAGTTACGCATGATCTTAGCCAAAAGGCCGTCTAAACTGTTTAAATGTGTGACATGCATATGGATGTTTGCCCTGCACTTTCACATTCACATTCCTGATCTGTGCTCCCTGATGACCACACATGCACCTTTAAGTGACTTTATCTCACTACATTTCAAAATTAGCATAGTGGGAATGGACCTCTAAATACACTTAATAATGAGATGTATCACAACGGCAATATGTTTACATCAATGGATTACCTGGGGGGAGATTGCGATGAGTTTGTTTTGTGGAAGAATACAGCTGTCATTATTATTGGAAGGTGTCACTGAGTTGCTGCCTGGATAGGCTCTGTGAGATGTTTGTGAAAGAGGAGAAGGAATGCAAGCTTTTAATGTGGGGCAGAAGTGATGTCGTTTGATGGAGAAGTGACACAATCCCAATCAGTGCAGAGAGAGGTGAGTCAGCAGCAGAACTGGTCTCCAGTCGTCTTGGTTAATCCTTGCCACTGGACCAAGACCTAGCTCTGCCAAGCCCGTGTGGTGACTGGTGTGCAACGGCCACCACACGTTAAAAAAAATCAATACTCGGGCATCTTCCATCCTTTGAGATTTAGCTCGGGACCTGGAATATTAGATCCTTCATTGAAACACCTCTGAACCTTTTGGCGTGGAAGCAAGGCATCCTCAATTCGAGGGACTGTCTATGATGATGATGAAAAGATTGAAAACGGTGGGATTTGAAGCTACTATTAATCTTGTGACCTAATTGTGCCTTTCACAAACAAATGTTCTTGTTGTAGTAATTTGTTAAATGTTTTTTTTGTTCTGTCTCTCACTCTCACCAATCCTCACTCTTGCTTTATGATTCCACTAACTATCTTGTCGCCTTGTAATGAACATGTTAGTTATTTAATTCAAAAACTTAAAACAAACATAAATTTGCAAAATTAGGTGTATTTTTTTAGCAATATACTCATTTAAATATATGTATTAAAACAAGCTTTTGCTATCCTGTTTTGTACAGCTTCTGCAATCCTTTTGGTTGTTGTTTAACTTTTAAACTACTATTAGAGAAGGTTAATGTACTGAAAAACTGTATAATCCTTAAAGCAATATGGCAGGTGCCTATTCTCCCATTAGTCTGCCTTGGTCCTCTTTTGTGCTTTTTGTTTTCAAGCTGCTTGTCAAAGACAGCTTGGGAATGGGCATTTGGCATAAAATTCTGTCTTCAGTGTCATAGTAAATGTAGATCGTAGCCTGTGGACACTACATCAATCCATGTACAAGGGATTTTACACAGAATTCCAGCTCTAGGCTACTTACACTATTATATTAATGCTAGGGCTCCTGGGGAGCAATGCTGAAACAGAGACCCAAGAGCTCCAAACACCACTCTTAGGTCTCTGTTTCAGTATTGCTCCCCAGAGCTCCAAGCATCACTCTTCCATTTTAATTTATTAACAACAACTTGCATTTATATAATGCTTTTCACATTTTAAAAAAATCACCTTTATATCTCAGCATCTGGTTTACTCAGTGAATGAACCAGATGCTGAGCTGGAAAGGTTAGGTAGAGTGACTGAAAGCTTGGTTGAAGAGGTGGGTTTGGAGAAGGTTTTTAAAAGAGGTGAGAATGGATAGGGATTTTGGAAGGAAATTAGAGAGAGTAGAAGTCGGACCACCAATGATGGAGCAAAGGGAAAATGGATACAGAAAAGGCTAGAGTTAAAAGGAATCTGGTGTTTAGCAAGAAAGAAGAAAGAAAGACTTGCATTTCTATAGAGCCTTTCACGACCACCTCAAAGCACTTTACAGCCAATGAAATACTTTTTGGAGTATGGTCACTGTTGTAATGTAGGAAAGCAGGGTGATCTAGGGCAGAGGAGACTGCAGAGATGGGATAGGACCGGCTATGGAAATATTTAAAGACAAGGGCAATAATTTAAAATTCAATACATTGGGAGACAGTGAGCCAATGTAGGTCAGCGAGGATGGGAAAATGGGTGAGTGGGATTTAGTTAAGGATGCATGCCCCAGACCTCTCTACAATTTAGATTTATGGAAGGTGACGGATAGGAGGTCAGCAAGAGGCGTGTTGGAGCTCGAGGTCATTCGAAACTCTGCGGTCCACATCCTAACTCCCACCAAGTCCTGTTTACCGATCGCACCTGTGCTCGCTGACTTACATTGGCTCCTGGTCCGGCAACGCCTCAGTTTTAAAATTCTCATCCTTGTTTTCAAATCCCACCATGGCCTCACCCCTCCCCATCACTGTAACTTCCTCCAGCCCTACAACCCTCCGAGATATCGGCGCTCCTCCAACTTTGGCATCTTGCAAATCCCCAATTTTAATTGCTCCAGCATTGACTGCTGTGCCTTCAGCTGCCTGGGCCCTATGCTCTGGAATTTCCTCCCACCTCTCTACCTCTCTTTCCTCCTTTAAGACACTCCTTAAAACCTACTACTTTGGCCAAGCTTTTGGTCAACTGCCTTAATATCGCTTTACGTGGCTTGGCGTCAAATTTTGTTTGATAACATTCCCGTGAAACCCCTTGGGATATTTTACTATGTTAAAGGTGCTATATAAATACTTATTTTAATATATTTACAGGTGTGTTTGGATAGTTAGTTAAGATTTTATTTTTTTATTTCAGACAATCAAAAAATGTGAAGAGTGTCTGATAAGAATTCTTACTGATAGGAACTGAGTGCTAATGTACTGTTTGATACATTACAGATAAGTGAGTTCTGCAGGGTGTAGGTCGTAAATCATGGGAGGTTAGAGAACATTGTATTTTCTAACAGAGAAGATACATTGTTTGGGAGAAGGGCATTGGATTAATTGGGAGAGGATATGGGAGCAGATAAGAGAGCCGGGGAATTGAGAATTGTTGGGAGGTAGTGAGTAGGCTGGGGAGAGTAATCAGTAGCTGGGGAGGAAAGTAGTGAGTACATAAGGTAGTGTAGTGAGTAGTGGAGGGCTGGAGAGTAGTTGAGGTTAAAGAGTATTTGGGGGTTATTACAGTGAGTACATGGGGTCGAGGAGTATTGGCTGATGAGAATTCAGATTGGTAGCTAGGGCAAATGAACAGCTTTAGGCAGCAATGAGTAGTTAATATTTGGGGATGAGCATCTGAGAGGGTATTGGGTGGTGATTGGCAGTTAGCAAGGTGAAAATAGGCAGTGGCCACTTGGGGGATGTGAATAGGTGGGAGCAGAGCAAAAATGGGCTTGGGGATTAGTAGTAGATAGTGGAAAGTGTGGGGAAGCAGAACAATTTTGCCTTCATAAGTTTCTTACACACTGTTAATATAGCTGTAATTAATCACAGGTGATGGTAATCAAAGTCTTTGTGTTTACCTGAGAAGCTTTCAAAATCCAATTTGGTTGCTTTTTGTTCAAAATTATTTGACACCATCAGGAAAAACATGACTTGTGCTTTCTCTCTCTCTCTTTCTCTTTCCTCTCTTTTTCTCTGCAACTAAATACATAGCTAGCACTTCTTCAAATACATTGCTTTTTCATATCACTTATAAGTTATTCAGCACCTACCACCTCTTGCCTTGTTTTTAAAAATAACTTGTTGGTTTTCAAATATTGTTGTTATTTGGCTTCCGATCTCAAATGGAATTCCTGCATCTCCTCCAGTACTGTAACTGCTTCCTAGAAGCTGGATTTCCTCCTTCATGTCAAACACATCTTTTCTTCTTGATAACGTTTAGCACCCTTGAAGCCCAAGCCCACTCAAGTCTTGAATATCGCTCTCATATCTGAGGAGGTCCTTCTAACACAACTCTTGCATTCCTGAGCAGAATACAAGAAAAGGGTCTTGTAGATCTAGCCTCCATCCGCTCTGTTGCAACCATTATTCTCTCGCTCTATTTTTATGGATATTACTGTAACCAGTGCTGGTCCTGAAATCTGATCTCTGGTTCATCTTAACTTGCCACATGGCATTCTGGACCCTCTTCCTTACAGCTTCACTTTGTTAAACTCTTTGAAGTGTCTCCCACACTAAATGTTTTTGTTGCCTTGAACTGCAATGCTGACATTCCTCACCACTTCCTTTCTGCTACAATCCTTAGGCTTTTAAAACTAGAGCTTGATGTCCTCAATTGCTAATTCTCTTTGCCATATCTTCTGCTGTTTTGAACCTTATAGTGGTGTCCTTCACCCAAGTTTCTCAATACAAATACAATTATTATATTTGAATGTTTTCTATTGTTTCATACCTAAAGCTCCTGGGTAAATAATAGACTGGGCTTTTGCACCAGTGGTACTACAGCTTGTACTTGGGTGATGATGAGAAATCAGCAATACATTTTTCATTATGTCTAGCCCCTGGCATCATGAAATATTTACTAGGTTGTTTTAAAAAGCTGAGAACACAGTTTCTGTGATGGTCTTTAGGGTACAGATCAGACGGTTTAGAAGATCCCAGGTGCAATCCCTAGTTTGTGCAGTTACTTGATTCCAGCCAGAGTCGCAGTGTGGGTGCTGCAGTTCGTCAACCCCGAATGAGGGAGAGGGAAAAATAATCAGCTTAAGCTCCTGCTTCGATTTCTATCCAGTGACCAACTGCTTGAGACGGGTGCCTGAACATGACTTGAGGAACAATCAAGCTTGTCTGTAATAAACGCCCTAGTTGAATAACCTACTTACGCTCACTGTCGAAGCTCGCACATAAAGAATAGACATTTGGGCGAAGTACTGAAGGGCTGCTGGTGTCTGTGGAATTGTACCCCAGCATGAGTCGCTGCCTTCCAAATAGGATGGGAGCAAAGTAGAAAAGGAGAAAAAAAACTACCAAAATGACAGATTGACTGGCTACTATTCTTCTGTTGTGATCAAGGAAAAAGGCCACATTGTATAAAATCCACATAGCAGACATTGCTGTATTAAGTTTTAGTTTCATGCAAATAGTGAAAATGAACAGGAACAGTTTTATCACTTGCCCTTGGAAACTCCCACTCAGTGTGTTCATTTTCTCATAAGCTTCAGGAAACATTTATTTGCTAAATGATATGAAAGAATCAAATTGTGAAAACCATCCTTTACTGTTTGGGATGAAACAGAACATTTAATGATTTCCATTACAGGCTTGAGTTTCTCGTACTGTATTTCAGATCTTCCTCCGGACAGGGTGCTTCCTAAGCTCATTATAAGTAGCCTTCGTTCAACAATTGCCTGCATCCTAGGCAGAATCTCTACAGTTGCCAGTTCTCTTGGAGAACTTTTTTTTGTTTTGTTAACAGTATTTTACTGAATACTTCAATCGTATCTGTTAGGGGCTGTCTATCCTGCTGTTTTTAGAGGCTACATTTTGTGGGAAAAAAATAGCAACAGAACTAGGCTCAGAGCCAGTGTGAAAGCCCTTTTGTTCTTGAAGTGAATATTGTGAAGCACTTTGAAAAGCTTTGCATTCTTTTCGTTCCATTTTGAATTGGTCACAGCCGTACTGACCTCTGGTTTCTATCAGTGAGTTGGAAAGGCTTTTGTTCGATCTCCCGAGTGATACTTTGAGCGATCTTTTTAAACAAAGTAAACTTCTGAAATAAAGCACAGTTTGTAGGTCCAACTTTTTTGTGTGACCTACACATATCACTGTACTGTACTTCAGGGCCCATTTGAGCAGTTTTTTTAAGACAACCAGTTTTAAAAATTGTATATAGTGTATAAATAATTGGGAGATTGTCATCAAACCCCTCTGTAATGGAAGATATTTTAATTTTTTTAATTGTTTCTTAATTGAAGAGATGCAAAATGTTTATTATGAATTCAATAGTTGCAAAAGATTAATTTGTGTTTAGTTTGCATTTCATCAGACATAAATATATTGCGGAATTCCCTTTATTAGCAACATAATCCTTGAGCTCAGTGACTTTCATAAGTGCCTGCTGGATTATTAACATCAAAATTAATTATTCACATTGGCCTAATGGAAATATTAGGTTATTTACATGGTGTAACAGATTGTACTAAGGGTAGTGGTGTTTAACAGTAATATTCATCAAACATAAATGCCATGTTATCTGCTCTGCCATTTCTCTTATTTTGATAGATTTAATGTGACAGTAAATATTATTTAACATTTGCACTAATGAAGTGGCGACAGAACTTTGTAAAAATACTTTGCACCACATTTGCATCCCATAATAGTTAGGGTTTAGTCACAAGACATTATTCCAGAGAGAAAAGGTTTGTTGAACCCTATTAATGCGGTATAATATATGCCAGAAATGCAGCATTTTCACAGCTGGAGTTTTCTATTGAGGAAAGCCACAATTCCTTATATAAAAAAATGGTTTCTAAGGAAGCTGTGTGGAATACAGCATCTGAAAACAATTTGTTTGGTAATGGGAAATGTTCTAGACAACGGTGGGAAAGAATCAGCTGAAAAGGAACGATTCGTGAGCTGGCAGCAAATTCGCAAAGGCTTTTGCCTGTGTGTGTTCCACAATGCCTTTTATAAATTTGACTGCGTTAAAAGCACATTCATTAATTGTCCCAACAAACACATCACTGTGTTGTCTGCAGAGAGATTCCATTCTTGCACTTCAATTGTGTAACCAGAGTTTAAAAAAAATTTATATCCTCCTATATTATGCTAACTTAAACCACTTTATATTGTACAAAACGAGTTATGAGAACTGAATCTTTCAGTTATTGTTGGTCATTTTATGAATCTAGAATAGAACCTAGTTTGAACTTGCATTTATATCGTGATTTTAATGTAAAACTAAAGGGCAAAGGCACTTCACAAATAGGTGTAATGAAAATAGATGCTGAGCCAGAAATAGATTAGGACGGGTGGCCAAAAACTTGATTAGAGATGGGTTTTGAGGACATTTTTAAAATTGGAGAGAGGCAGAGAGGCTTCAGGAGGGAGTTATAAAGTGTAGGATTAATAGCAAAAGAAAGCTCTGCTACCATTGGTGGAATGAAGGAAAGAAAGGATGCACAAAAGGCCAGAATCAGAAGAATAGAGCTTTCAGGACAGGATATAGGACTAAAGGAGATTGCAGAGACCAGCTTGCCAAGGCCATGGATGAATTTATAGATGAGGACGAGGATGGGATAAGGAGCCAGTGCTGGTCAGTGACAGCAGTTGTGATGGGCAAGCAGGTTTGATATGGGGCTTCCAGTCGAGCTTGGTAAAGAATGGAAGGTCAGCAAGGAAAGCATTAGAGTCAGTTGATTTACGAGGTGATTTAAGACATTTATAAGGGTTTCAGTGGCAGGGTGGCTGTGATTGGGGCTGCGACAGGTAATGTTACGTTTTACATCTGTACTACAACTTTTGCAATTGAGGCAATGAATCCAATCGAGAAATGTGACCAAAGCGCATGTACACAATGAGAATGATGCACCTATTGTCTATCTTTAATGAAAATGGCTCAAATTCAGATGCCCCACTTCAGACTGCAGATGCAAAACAATCTTGCAATATTGTGCACTTCCGAGGTGGAGCCCACGACTCAAGCACATTCCAATTTGTAAAGTTTCCTGACCAAACAGCAATTAAACTCTGAGTGACTGAGGCTATGTTAACATAAGACTATAATTTATGGCGTTAAAGGGACATGGCTGCACCTTACCAGAAAACGAATACATTGTGTGTCACATAGCATAACGCCCCTGACCTTAAAAAGCAGCATATTAACCGTCGCTGTGAAGATCACTGAACAAAAGCAGTGACAGGAAAATCCTTTATTTTAGGGTCATGTTGATTTAGCTGCACCATACTTGTTATTTGGCATGGCTTTTAGAAGGAAAATGCATCAAAATACATGTTGGGGAGTTCAGGTTTTTAAAATTATACAAACTCTAGCACCTAATTTAATGCATGCACTGCAGCATGTCATTACAGTGCACATGTATATTACAGTTTAAGATTAATTGGGTCATTGTGATGAACAATTTTAAATCTCGTAGTGCTGAGTATAACATTTGTGAGATGAATTACAATGGGGAGATGTCAGCAAGATCAGGGTCAGGCAGATGTTTTGCTGGTAATTAGCTACACTGGAAATGGCGGAAAGCATTTTTCCTTACACTAGAAAATGTTGAATAAATTCAGGTGCTTCCCCGGGTTGAAATAAATCTTAAAAGTTATTTCTTTGTCATCTGTGCTTCCAAATTGTTGGTCTCTGTGTTTAGGGTAATCTGATTGAGGAATCTAAAATATTAAATGGCACAGATAAGTTAAACCCAGATTATTATTTTATTATTTTAAAGTAAGCCAAAAGAGTAAATCCAAGGGATTTAAATTAGCGAATAGTAAATTTAAAACAATACAGTGGGAATAATTTTCCGGGCAGAGTAATGGAGGCAAACCCATCAAGGCCACTCAAAATTATGCTGGATTTTCTAATGGGAGTAGGGTTGTCAACTGTAGTTGCAGGTGGTTTGATCACATGACATTCTGACCACATGACACCCGCAAAAGTTACTCCATTTATCTTTTGGAGCTCTATATAAATAAACTTGTGCATTTTTGCAACATTGGCACAGATTTTGCGATGGGTAATGACAGCGAACTGTTAGCCGTTATTACCCTTCTGAAACTACCTGCAACTTCAAGATTTAGCACATGTGCATCTAAACACAGAAATCCTGAAGTTGTGGTCAGTCATTCACTGCTCCAACACAGGCTGCATTGTGGCAACCCCACCCCCGGCCCCATAGTCGGCAATCAGTGAAATGAGTGGAACTGATTAAAAACCGGGGCTTTTCTGCGCTAATATTGCTGTAAAATACCTCATTAAATGTTAAGCCTTGATGGAATAAATGTAACTGGGGTTTTAACAGCGTATTGACTGCTAAACAACCGTTCTGGCCCTGAAAAACTCATTTTTATATTTGTAGGTTGTCAAATTTTTCCATTATGATAAAAATTACATATTTTTTAACTTTAAAAAAAAAATGTAAGTTTGTTCATGATATTTCAGCTTCGACCTTATCCTCATGTGAAACTCCAAATCTTTATTTCGCTCTCTAACATTTTTTTTAAAAGTACAGATAAAGGCTGCTTCTCATTTCCTTGTTTGCTGTCTGTGTGAGAATTATTCAATGTTATTGGCTACTTGACTGCTTAGACAACTTGATAACATCACTGCAGCTCTTTGAGAATTTTCGTTAAATGACGCTATAATCAGTTGCACGTCAGGAAAGGCAAACCTCGTCACAGAGATCGCGAGATCTGTGTGGCAGCTCTCTTCGAGGCCAGCGGCGAGCGCCTTTGCTTTGCCGCTGACTGCAAATTATGGGCTATTGTCTGTTAGTTAAAGGCTGATGGGCAAAGAAAGAAACTTTTAGATGCTGTGTAAATTCCAACCAGTTAAAACTGGATATCAACACTGGAAAAAGTGTACTTGTCTTCAATTATCCCCTCGATGGCAACATATTTATTCAACAAACTGAAATCGAGCAATTTTGCTGTGGGTGAGAATCCTGTTGATTCCAATTTCATGAGAGGAACAAAATCCTCAGCTTTTAAATTCCTGGCATTTATACTGTACTATAATTTGGGATTTTTAATACTGGCTATTATGAAAATACAAATATTTAAGCGTTTACAAGCAGAATTTGTATCTTTATACTCCGAACAACGGCTCTAAATCAGCGTTAATGTTTCAGGTTGATGACCTGTCTGACAAAACGTTATTGACCTGAAACGTTGGGCCCAAGTTTCGACAGGAGTTCCTTTTTTTTGGAGCAACTAGTTTTTTTTTGGAGTATTAAAAATCGCAATTCTCCACATTTAGTTTGCTCCAGTTTCAGTGAGTTAGTTCAGTTTCTTTTTAGCTCACTTTTTTTTCCCAAAAGGGGGCGTTACCAGCCACTTACGCCTGTTTTGGCCATTTAAGCAAGTTTAGACAGCGAAAAGTTACTCCAAACTAACTTAGGCCAGCGTATGTGTCCGCTCAGAAAAACCTTGCGGACACTTTTAGAAGCCAGAGATGGGGGAAGGGTGGTGGGGGGGGGCGACGGCGGGGAGCAAAGCACTAAACACCTTCACAACAACTAATACAGATCTTGTACTCTAACCTTTGCAAAATTTACACATTCCACTATATAAAGCTTCATAAAATATGCACTTTTTAATATCATGTATATCAGAAGTTGAATTTTGATGATGCTGACTGTCTTTCTTACTGCTCTTATCAGCAGTCAATCTAGGGACAACTTTTTTAATTCGAGCAGTTTGTTCTTTTTCTAAATCATTTAAAGAAACTCTCCTCCTTCTCCCCCCTCCCCCCCCCCCCCCATCAAAAGTCTTCCCCTCCCCCTCCAATCAAAAGTCTCCCTGCACCAACCTGTTTCTTGTAGCCCTCAGAATGGATTGAGTCTTGAACTCGATTTATAAAGTCCAAAGGGGATATTGTCTTTTGGCATTAATGCTTTGAAATTTCTTGACATAGATGTGATCAGTGACATAAACCAGTAGCTTCATCCCCCGCCCCCCAGTATCGTGTCTCGAAGAATTCTGCCGCAAACGTGCTGTATGACTCCTGGTGCTGATCACGTGGCCTGGACTCGAGCCGGGCTCCTCCAGCTCCTGCTCCCCCGGGTACCCCGGCATGCTTCCCTCGGCACACACCGCGCACACACTCCGCCAACTGAACGGGAGGGGCAGCACCGGCAGCAGAGGATGCAGGCATTGGGGGTGAGAGAGGCTACAACAATGTACTAGTGTGAGCGCGGGAAGGCAACACCCGGCCTGTGTGGCAGGCCACTCGGCCCGGGATAGGGGCGGCGAACATTGCATCGTCCCTTCGGCCAGGGATAAGGTCGCCCGGAGCCAGGACGTGCTGCGAGGGCCAGGAGCTACTGCGCACTTTTTTCGGCGCAGGGCTGTAGCTCCGCCCCCCCGTTGGTTCTGCTGTGCTGCGCCGAGTCCCAAGGAGGCCTGATCAGCATAGAGAATACCATGGTAAGAATTAGGCGCACTTTTTGTTCGAGAAAATCAGCAGACCTCACGGAGGTGCGCCGTTCTAAGGGTCGGTGGAAACTTGGGCCCGTTAACTCTGTTTCTCTTTGCACAGACGCTGCCTGACCTGCTGAGTATTTCCAGCATTTTCTGTTTTTATTTTGGATTTCCAGCATTAAACAGTATTTTGCTTTTGTCTCTGAATCAGTGATCTTTTTCATAAAGAGGCTAAATAGAGTATAAACAATACTGTGAATATGTTACTTGAGGTCCTTGAGTTACAATATAAACCAATAAAGCAAAGTTGAAATTATTTATTTGGTCACCTGAGCCCTGAGATAGATCCTCAATCATACTTCCAAATATTGTTCATTATATAGGTTTGATTTGACCTATTTTGAAGTTTCACTGCCAGAATTCATGTCTTCGATTTCCATGACTGTTAAAACCTCCAAGTGCCATACTGTATGGTATAGAAGATGGTTATCAATGACTATGTCAGATAACTTGCAATAATTCTCTTACAGTTAGTGTGTTTACCACCTTCAGGGAACATTCAAGAACATTGCACACCAATAACTGAATGGTGAATAATCTCACTACTTTTTAGCTAAATTGTAGGCCTTATTTGAAGGGATACTAATTTCAACAAAATGAATGTGTAAAGTTGTGAAAGAAGTATCCTACAGTTTAGAGCACTCCTACCTCAGTGACGGAAAGAAAGAACTTGCATTTATTATAGTGCCTTTCACGACCTCAGGATATCCCAAAGTGCTTTACAGCCAATTACATATTTTTGAGATGTAGTCACTGTTGTAATGTAGGAAATGCAGCTGCCAAATTGTGCGCATCAAAGTCCCACAAACAGCAATGCGATTTTTAAAAATTCTTTCACAGAATGTGGACACGCTGGTGAGGCCAGCATTTATTGCCCATCCCTAATTACCCTTGAGAAGATGGTGGTGAGCCACCTTCTTGAACCGCTGCAGTGCATGTGGTGAAGGTACTCCCACAGTGCTATTAGGGAGCAAGTTCCAGGATTTTGGCCCAGCGACTATGAAGGAACAGCAATATGTTTCCAAGTCAGGATAGTGTGTGACTTGGAGGGGAACGTGGTGTTCCAATGTGCCTACTGCCCTTGTCCTTCTAGTTGGTAGAGGTAGTCGGTTTGGGTTTGGGTTGTCGAAGAAGCCTTGGCGAATTGCTGCAGTGCATCTTGTAGCCACAGTGCGCTGGTGGTGGAGGGAGTCAATGTTTAAGGTGGTGGATGAGGTGCCAATCAAGCGGGCTGTTTTGTCCTGGATGGTGTTGAGCTTCTTGAGTGTTGGAGCTGCATTCATCCAGGCATGTGGAGAGTATTTCATCGCACTCCTGACTTGTGCCTTGTAGATGGTGGAAAGGTAATCTGTTTTATTGCTGTTGGTAAAGGAGGAGCAATCTTTTAAGTAGCTCTATTTAACCAGTGTACCAAACATAGACATGTACCAAAGATTTGGGTGTGTTGTCTATAAGCTGTAGTGGTTAAATCTTCTAAAACTAACTGGTTAAACTTTTAACATTCTTGAAATCTTAGTTAAACCAAATCAGTAATTTTTTGTTTTTATTTTATTTTCCCTTCAGGTACATCACATCAGGGTGGCTATTCCCATTCTTCAGTTGTGTATGCCCTAAAAGAATGTGGCATTCGTCACATTGACACTGCAAAAAGATATGGCTGTGAATCGCATCTAAAGAAAGCAATCAGTGAGAGCGGTGTGCATCGGGGGAGCCTTTGGATAACCACAAAACTTTGGCCTGGGGACTATGGCTATGAAACCACTAAAGCAGCATGTTTGGAGTCCTGTAAAAGACTCGGTGTGGATTATATTGGTATGAACAAAGACCCAAACACATTTAAGAAAAATTATTTGATAGTAAGGTTTAAGTTAAGGAACTGTTTATATATTTTTTTAAGTTTGAACTTAATGTACTCTTGTTCTTCACCAGGGTACTAATTTTCTTTAGATTCTTCAGTTAGGGGAATTTTAGTGGCCCTGTCTGCTGTCTCCCTCATGAGCAGCTACCCCCCCCCCCCCCTCCACTCCCCACCACCCTGTGCCCAGGTCAGTTGCATTGACATTTGTGACAGTGAGTCTATCAAGGTCAAGGTACAGGTGTTCAGGAATTATCTCCAGCTGCTTCCTTCTCAAGCCACCCATTTACAAAATGGCTATCCAGAAAATTATGGGATTGCAACTCCAAATTACACATTTGACCTGAGAGCTTTTGGTGGCACAATTGTAATATTAGCAACTCTACCTCAAACAATGTCAAATGAAGACATACAGCTACTTTAATGTGCTTCATTTTGATGATGTGATGCCATTTCCAGACCAATTGATCCAAATCCAATTTATTTTACAGTCTAGTTATGACCTTTAAGTGCAGCTGATGAGGGGTCAGAGATAGATGTCTGAAACATTGAAAACGCTAACCATCTATAAACACTATGGGCAAGTGTCACTGAAATGCTGGTACTATTCAGTTAACAAAGAAATTGTTCTTTTATATTTTTCCACTGTGTCCCACTGCCAGTCATGTGATCCAATATAACTTCCGATCCTATGCCATCATTGTGTGCAAGGTCTATCTTACTCAATTTGTGTCTCAAATAATAAGAAAGCTAAAAAGAATGTATGATAGATTTTTAGTGTTCATAAACCATTCAAACTTTCCCCTCCTGGCTTGTTATATTTTTAGAACCACACAGCTAAATTACTGCAACCTCCAGACCTCCCACAAGGAAGACCACTGGCAAGAGAATATCACAAACACATGAAATGAGAACAGGCCATTAGACCCACAGCCGCATATAATCCACTCTATTGTGTACCGCACCTAGTTCATCTTGCAGAAGAGTGGCTCTCCTTGCTCTTCCCACAAAGATAAATTGGGCCAGAATTTGCGATGGGTAATAACGGTGAATTAACAGCTTTTGCCATTATTACTGCTTTGAAACTGACTGCAACTTCAGGATATAGTGCATGCACATCTAAACGCGGAAATCCTGAAGTTGCGGTCACTGTTCCGACACTGTCTGCACTATGGACCCTCCCCCCGCCCCCCATTCCCATAGCTGGCAATCAGTGAAACTGATGAAAACTTGGGCTTTTCTGCGGTAATGTTGCTGATAAATATCCCATTAAATGTTAGGCCTTATTGGATTAGGTGTCTCTGGGGTTTTAACAGTGTATTGACTGCTAAACAAATGTTATGGCCCTGAAAAACTAATTTTAATTTTGTGGAGTGTCAAATTTCTCCATTATAATAAAAATTACAATATAAGAAACTTTTTAAAAGATGTTTTTTTTAAAGTTTGTTCATGATATTTCAGGTCCTACCTTATCCCTGTGTGAGAGCCCCAATCTTTGTTTTTCTCTCTGTAACTTGTTGTAAGAAGTCTGGATAAAAGCAGGTTCTTACTTGCTTCCCTGTCTGTGAGTATTCTGCACAATGTGATTGGCTGCTTAGACAGCAGATCGTTCTAGGGGATCCCCACTATACTGCACTTAAATCACTTACGCGTTGAAAAAGGCAAATTTCTCGCCAGGCAGCTTTCTCCCGTGACAGCGGCAAATGCCATTGCTTCGCCACTGACTGCAAGTTCCAGGCCAAGGTGCTAAACTCCAGATTATCCACTCCACCTCACTTCCCACACTGTTCATCTCATACCAGCCATCTTTGGCATGAAGTTAATTGTGCTCCCACCAGCCTAGATGTTCCACAGAGAGTTCCATCATATCTATCCTTTGAAATCTTAGTCCCTTTCCAGATATTCGTCCTCGTCAGTCTTGGCTCAGTGGTAACACTCTCGCCTCTGAGTCAAAAGCTTGTGGGGCCTGTTCCCACTTCAGAGACTTGAGCACGTAATCTAGGCTGACATTCCAGTGCAGTACTGAGGGAGTGCTGGACTGTTGGAGGTACCGTCTTTAAGGTGAGATGTTAAACCAAGACCCCGCCTGCCCTCCAGGGGGACATTAAAGATCCCATGGCACTATTAGAACAAGAGCAGGGGAACTCTCCCGGTGTCCTGCCCAATACTTACCCTTCAATCACTAAAACAGATTATCTGGTCATTGCTGTTTGTGGGACCTTACTGTGTGTAAATTGGGTGCTGCGTTTTCTACATTACAGCAGCGACTACAATGACTACCCTTCCAAAGTACTTCATTATCTGTAAAGCACTTTGGGATGTCCTGCGGTTGTAAAAGGCACTATATAAATGCAAGTTCTTGCTTTCTTTCTTTTTCATCGAATTATAGCACATTAAAATTCCCTCTTATTATTGCACTATAATTCCCTGCACACTCGTACTTGCCAAAATAGCTCCATATCTACCTATAGTTAAAAGGAAAAACTGATGGATATCTGAAATGAAAGACACAGCAGGTCAGTCAGCAGATTAACATTTCAGGTGAGACTCTCATCAGACGCTCCTGATGAAGGGTCCCACTTGCAATATGAACCTATCTTTGTATTCCAAATGCTGATTGATCTGCTGTATATTTCTCAGCACTTCTGTTTTTATTTTTCCCTACCTGTTTATCTTGGACACATTTTTCTTGATTAGTATCATAGAGGAAGGAAATAATTTTGGAAAGTAATGTCCATTTTTAGTTGTGATTACAGAACTGTAATTAAATACACGTTTTTCAAATTTACTGCTTGTTCTTAAAATATACAAATGTAATTGCTGCAAGTGACGCACCTTAAAAGTTGATGCTCACTCTCTTGCGCTTTGTATGTTTTAAAAAGCAGGATGTGATGTCAGGAAAAAGGTTTTAATTAGGAAGTTGGTACTTGTACTATTGGCAATGAGCAGCTGAACAAACAATACTGATGGAATTTGCCTGTAATCGTTTTAAAGGGCAAGCTTTCAAAATGCACCCTTTGCATTGTTGAATGTGTGCCTGCCTATTTCCGTCTTTTGCAAACTGTAGTTGCTATATGTAGGACATAGTATTGTTAAGAGCCTCATCAGGGAGAAAGCTGGCAATATGTACTCGCCAATGGTACTGATAAGGAGTCGCTGAAAAAAGTATCACACAATAAGTTCCAAGAATTCCATTATTTTCCATAAGGTAATCTTTCATTTTAGCCAGTAAACAATTTAAATATTTTTCTGGCATCATTCTGAAAATATGTAGGACCAGTCTTGGAGGTCAGCAGGGAAATGACCAAGCAGCTGAGAGAATGAGATAAAATGGTTACCTTCTGTACAAGCTGTGTGTGATAGCTGCAAGTAACCATGCATTGTTCTCGTATTAAGGAGTGTGTGTTCATCTATGGAAACAGAAGTTTCACTAATAGAATCAATGCAAGCTTTTCTTGCCAATTTTTGGCTTTGCAAAGTGGGCCTTTTATTTTGCAAAGTTTAAATTAACCCATCACATTGTGACAGTGGCGTGAGCGAGGTACAGGATGATGCAACTTATCTGTGTGCCAGACACACTGTCCTGTCCTTAAACAACGAGCCAAAATAAAACCTCTAATCACTGTTGAAATCTCGACCTCCGAAAAGAATGACTCCGACACTTACAGCTCCGGCAGAAGTTTCTTTAATTTACTTGCTAGCAAGGGGCAGGTTACACTCAGTCAAGGGCTAAGTGAACACCTCCGCAATGGTACAGTTTCACAAGATATTTATACAGTAAAACCCAAGTTATGGCCTCTCCCTGTGTATTGCTCAGTCTCACAGTCAGTGAATACAGATAAAGAATTAATTACTATATCCTGGTCCTGACATGGTTTACAGATATTTCCTTTTGTCAGGGTTATCAGTTGGCCAGCCGGCCACTACTCCATGAGAATGAGGTAATGGGCTATCACCTGTCTTGTATTGCGTCAGGATTGTTCAATTTCCTGGTCAGTTTATCTATTTGCATCAAATGGATGAGGTCTCTACAAGAGATAATGGCTGGTGGTTTGAGTCTAGAAGATAAGAGTGGGGTGACATGGAACTCCTGTCGTGTAGACAATAGGAGAGCACCATGGGGGGGGGGGGGGGGTACTTGTCTCAGCATGACTTGTCTCCTAGCTGTCTGATGGCCATCAGCCATCTCAAACCAGGTTTAGCTGTTTATGCAAGCTGACTGCTAAAATGCAGAAAGTTCTGGAAGGGCCAGCACTCCATTTTGTTATATATATATTGCAAAGGGCACACAAATGCCGTATGGTATCAGCTTAGATAAAAATACATTTCCACATCACTACTGCACCATTAAAAAGTAGGTGGTTGCTTTGCCATGCAATGTGAGGGTTCTGTGAATGCAACTCAATTCCCCATCTTGGCCACACTGCTATGAGGAGATGCAGAATGTAGACCAGGTGCTTCCATGTGCATTTTGTGCTCTCATGGGGAAGAGGAGGGAGTGATGTCCCCAGCACTTTTGTGCTTCCTACCAGCATGCTCAGTGTGCCGTTGGCAGAGACTTGGGAATTTACATGCGCACTTGACCATGCTTAAGTGTGGCCGAAAGAGACCAACTTGGGGCTGGATTCGTGTGCCAAAAATAAGCCCTAGCAGACTACAAAATTCCTGTTGTCGTACAGTCCTACTACCAGCACCGACCCATTTGCGCCCCACGGAGAAAATTGCCCCGCGGGACAGGAGGCTGGCGCGGGCCGATGTCCGCATCCGATTCACGGGATGTGGACATCTGCCCGGGGCGTTCCTTATAGGGGAGGTCGTGTGCACCCCAGCCGCCTTTTTTTTTGTCGGCCGACTCTTCCTTCGACCCGACAATGGCGGCTCACGTCTCGACTGGGCTACCATCATGCACCTTGGCACTCCTCTTTGGGTGCCTGGCCGCTGGTCTGGTCGAGATTGTCCCTCGTGGCCCAGTGGTGGCCATCAAACGGCCTGCAGAGCATTAGAGTAGTGCTGACGCAAAGTGGGGCAAAGGACAATTCCACGCTGGGGGCAGGACGTCCCTCCCGGATGATAACTGACTTGGAAGGTTACCGCCCCCAGACGGGGCGTGGGGCAATTTCGGCCCCTGTCTATTTTCATGTGGCTGGTATCTGCCGGGATTATAATATACTTTGCATTACCCAGAACATTATGGCCATTTACTAACCTAGCTTTAAACACAAGATTAACTTGTTTTTTTGTGAAATTTCATCTGACCACCTGTGTAAACAGGTATGGCTTGTGTATGGAGCTCACTTGTTACTTGAAAACGATGACCTGTATATCTAATAAAGAAAATTATGCAGCAAACGATGCAATTGATTCTGTGAAATAAAATTGCCAAACCCATGTAATTTATTTTTGGTCAATGAAATGCTGCCAGAACTGATGCAAATTAATGGATGGCTACAAATACACTTACTCATTTGTATGAATGAAGTGCAATTATGTATTTGACCTGTCCAGGAAAGCCGCAATTACTGAAATGAAATTACGTATTTGAAACTGTGGATAGTTTCACAAATTGTGACTGATAGGTACACAGAGAGGTTTAACTTTTTTTGAGGGACATAAATGTAAACATTTTAGCATTCACCACAAGGTCTGACATCAGCATTGTAAGGGGATTAGTAAAAACTATTCGGGATCTTTGTATGAAAGTAGACACCACGCCCTCTCTGACAAATTATCAAGATAACGCCAGCATTGAAGCCATCCTTGTAAGTTTTTTTTTGTAAGACATCTAATTCTTCGTTATTGATTTACCTCATCTTATGTCTTAATCATTTCACCTCAGTGGTATCCTGCACTACAGACGTGGACTTTTGCTTAGATTACTCCATTTTAAAAAAATCATAACAAATAATGGAATGAGAAAAAAGTGAGGAAGATAGTAATAAACTTCAAGAGGACATAGACAGGCTGGTGGAATAGGCAGGCACATTACAGATAAAATTCAACACAGAAAAGTGTGAGGTGATACATTTTGGTAAGAAGAATGAGGAAAAACAATACATGCAAAATGGTACAATCTGAATGGGGGTGCAAGAAGAGAGAGGCCTGGGGGTACTTGTGCACAAATCTTTGAAGAAAAAAATGGCAGTTACCTTTTGGCAAAATCATAGAATCAGAGAATAATACATCAAGGGAGGTCATTCAGCCCATTGAGTCTGTACCGGCTATTTCAAAGAGCAATCCATTTAGTTCCATTCCCCTGCTCTTTCCCCATATCTCTGCAATTTTTTCTCCTTCAAGTATTCATCCAATTCCCTTTTGAAGGCTACTGTTGAATCTGTATCCACCACCCTATGAGAGAGTGCATTCCAAATCCTAACCACTTGTTGCACAAAAAAGCTTTACCTCATGTCGTCGCTGGTTCTTTTGCCAATCACCTTAAATCTGTACCTTCTCATTAGCTACCCTTCAGCTATTAGAAACATAGAAATTAGGTGTAGGAGCAGGCCATTCGGCCCTTCAAGCCTGCACCACCATTCAATAAGATCATGGCTGATCATTCAACCTCAGTACCCCTTTCCTGCTTTCTCTCCATACCCCTTGATTCCTTTGGCCGTAAGGGCCATATCTAACTCCCTTTTAAATATATCTAACGAACTGGCCTCAACAACTTTCTGCGGTAGAGAATTCCACAGGTTAACCACTCTCTGAATGAAGAAGTTTCTCCTCATCTCGGTCCTAAATGGCTTATTCTTAGACTGTGACCCCTGGTTCTGGAACTCCCCAGCAACAGGAACATTCTTCCTGCTTCTAACCTGTCTAATCCTGTCAGAATTTTATATGTTTCTGTGAGATCCCCTCTCATTCATCTAAACTCCAGTGGATACAAGCCCAGTTGATCCAGTCTCTCCTCATATGTCAGTCCTGCCATCCCAGGAATCAATCTGGTGAACCTTCGCTCAATAGCAAGAACATCCTTCCTCAGATTAGGAGACCAAAACTATACACAATATTCCAGGTGTGGCCTCACCAAGACTCTGTACCACTGCAGTAAGACCTCCCTGCTCCTATACTCAAATCCTCTAGCTATGAAGGCCAACATGCCATTTGCCGCCTTCACCGCCTCCTGTACCTGCATGCCAAACTTCAAAGACTGATGTACCATGACACCCAGGTCTCGTTGCACCTTCCTTTTTCCCAATCTGTCACCATTCAGATAATATTCTGTCTTCCTGTTTTTGCCACCAAAGTGGATAATCTCACATTTATCCACATACTGCACCTACCATGCATTTGCCCACTCACCTAACTTGTCCAAGTCACCCTGCAGCCTCTTAGCATCCTCCTCACAGCTCACACTGCCACCCAGCTTAGTGTCACCTGCATATTTGGAGATATTACATTCAATTCCTTCATCTAAATCATTGATGTCTATTGTAAATAGCTGGGGTCCCAGCACTGAACCCTGCGGCACCCCACTGGTCACTGCCTGCCATTCTGAAAAGGACCCGTTTATTCCAACTCTCTGCTTCCTGTCTGCCAACCAGTTCTCTATCCACGTCAATACATTACCCCCAATAACATGTGCTTTAATTTTGCACACCAATCACTTGTGTGGGACCTTGTCAAGAGCCTTTTGAAAGTCCAAATACACCACATCCACTGGTTCTCCCTTGTCCACTCTACTAGTTACACCCTCAAAAACATTCTAGGAGATTTATCAAGCATGATTTCCCTTTCATAAATCCATGCTGACTTGGACCGATCCTGTCGCTGCTTTCCAAATGTGCTGCTATTTCATCTTTAATAATTGATTCCAACATTTTCCCCACCACCGATGTCAGGCTAACCGGTCTATAATTCCCTGTTTTCTCTCTTCCTCCTTTTTAAAAAAAGTGGTGTTATATTAGCTACCCTCCAGTCCATAGGAACTGATCCAGAGTCAATAGAATGTTGGAATCAGTTTCTCTTTATTTACTCAATCAAAATCCTTCATGATTTTAAACACCTCTATCAAATCTCCTCTGAACTTTCTCTGCTCCAAGGAGAATAACTCCAACTTCTCTAGTCTATCCACGTAACTGTATTCCCTGATCTCTGGAACCATTCTAGTAAATCTATTCTGTACCCTCTCCCAAACCTTCAGTGTGGTATCCAGAATTGGACACAATACTCCAGCTCAGGCCAAACTAGTGTTTTGTATAAGTTTAGCAAAGCTTCCTGGCATTTGCACTCGAAGCCTCTATTTATAAAGCCCAGGATCCCATATGCTTTATTAACTGCTTTGTTAACCTGTCCTGTCATCCTCAAAGATTTGTGCACAAGCACCCCCGGGGTTCTCTGTTCTTGCACCCCCTTTAAAATTGTACCATTTAGTATGTATGGTCTCTCCTCATTCTTCCCACCAAATTGTAGTACCTCACAGTTCTCTGCATTGAATTTCATCATGTGTCCACCCATTTCACTAGCCTGTCTTCTTGGAGTCTATTACTATCTTGCTCACTGTTTACTGCACTTCCAAGTTTTGTGTTATCTGCAAATTTTAAAATTGTGCCCTGTACCCCACGTCCAAGTCATTAATGTGCATCAAAAACAGCAGTGGTCCTAGTACTGAACCTTGGGGTATGCCACTATGTACCTCCCTCCAATCCAGAAAACAGCCATTCACCATAACTCTGTTTCCTATCCCTTAACCAATTTTGTATCCATGCTGCTAAAGCCTCTTTTATTCCATAAACTTCAATTTTGCTAACAAACTTAGTATGTGGTACTTTATCAAATGCCTTTTGAAAGTCCATAAACACAACATCAACCGCACTGCCCTTATCCACCCTCTCTGTTACCTCATCAAAAAACCCAATTAAGTTAGCCAAACATAATTTTCCCTTAACAAATCCGTGCTGGCTCTCCTTTATTAGTCCATGGCTGTCAATTTTCTCTCGGATTATTGTTTCTAAAAGCATAAAGTTTGGAAAAGTGGTTCTGTGACACTTCCGCTGAGATTTTGCTTTTATGTAAAATATTAGTTGCTGGCCAAACCTACATCAAAAGTCTTATTTTCTATTTGTCTATAAAAGAGAAATATTCAGACCTGTAAACTCATTTATTTCCAATGACCATTATTGTTCCAAAAAAAGCTCCAATGGGCTTTCTGTTTATTTGAGCACAACTTGTTCAACTTGATTGCGTAACTGACATGCCGAACCTTCCTATCATCTCCGCATGAATAATTATTTGATCTTATTGCAAATCAATTTCCATGCTGGTTTATAGCACTGGAATCAATACCTGATTTTTATCTGAATTATTCACACATTGGGACGGGGCGTTTCCTGATCGGCGTGGGTAAATGACGTCTGACTGCATTAAATGTTTGCCAAGCTGTGTCAGTGCAGCTGCTGCTCACATCAACAACACTCCCATGTCTCTAAACTTTGGCTTTGATTCATGTTTCCTTCAGTAAATAAACAAATAGGTACATATATTCCTGTTTTAGATCTTTATCTCATGCACTGGCCTGATGGATTTGCCCAGGGAAAAACTAATCGAGAACTTCGAGCTGAAACTTGGCAAGCATTGGAAGAATTGTATGATGAAGGTGAGTGGCAGCTATTAACTGTATTATTCAACATATTTTGTGCTGTCATTTACTTTCTTTGTATCTTGAAAATATTATTTTAACCACTTTAATTAGTGATAGTAAGTTTCAATTACTAGTTAGTATAATTTTCCAGCATATTTGGGAATTGGATAAATACGGAAGGAAAATAAAATGCAGGGATATGGGAAAATGCAGGGATATGGGAAAATGCAGGGATATGGGAAAAGAGCGGGAGAGTGGGATTTTTTTTTTATTCGTTCATGGGATGTGGACGCGCTGGCAAGGCCAGCATTTATTGCCTATCCCTAATTGCCCTTAAGGTGGTGGTGAGCTGCCGCCTTGAACCGCTGCAGTCTGTGTGGTGAAGGTACTCCCACAGTGCTGTTAGGGAGGTCGTTCCAGGATTTTGATCCAGTGACGATGAAGGTACAGCAATATATTTCCAAGTCAGGATGGTGTGTAACTTGGAGGGGAATTTGCAGGTGATGGTATTCCCATGGGCCTGCTACCCTTGTCCTTCTAGGTGGTAGAGGTCGCCGGTTTGGGAGGTGCTGCTGAAGAAGCCTTGGCAAGTTGCTACAGAGCATCTTGTAGATGGTACACACTGTAGCCATGATGCACCGGTGGCGCAGGGAGTGAATGTTGAAGGTGGTGGATGGGGTGCCAATCAAGCGGGCTGCTTTGTCCTGGATGATGTCGAGCTTCTTGAGTGTTATTGGAGCTGCACTCATCCAGGCAAGTGGAGACTATTCCATCACATTTCTGACTTGTGCCTTGTAGATGGTAGAAAGGCTTTGGGGAGTCAGGAGGTGAGACAGTCGCTGCAGAATTAGGAGCAGGATATGCCATATGGCCCTTCGAGCTTGCTCTGTCATTCAATAAGATCATGGCTGACCTTCGATCTCAACTCCACTTTCCTGCCCGATCCCATATCCCTTGATTCCCCTGAAGTCCAAAAATCTATCAATCTCAGCCTTGAATATACTCAACGAATCAGCATCCACAGACTTTTGGGGTAGAGAATTCCAAAGATTCACAATCCTCTGAGTAAAGAAACTCCTCCTCATCTCAGTCGTAAATGGCTGATGCCTTATCCTGAGACTATGTCCCCTAGTTCTAGACACTCCAGCCAGGGGAAACAACCTCCCTGTCAATCCCCCTCCGAATCTTAAATGTTTCAATGAGATCGCCTCTCCTTAATCTCTCCTCATAGGACAACCCTTTCATCCCAGGGATCAATATAGTGAACATTAATTGCACCACCTCTAAGGCATGTATGTCCTTTCTCAGATAAGGAGACCGAAACTGTGCACAGTATTCCAGGTGTGGTCTCACTAAAGCCTTGTACAATTGCAGTAAGACTTCCTTACTCGTGTATTTCAACCTCTTGCAATAAAGGCCAACATGCCATTTGCCTTCCTAATTGCTTGCTGTACCTGCATGCTAACTTTCTATGTTTTCTGTACAAGGACACCTAAACCTCTCTGAACAGCAACAATAGTTTCTCACTATTTAAAAAAATATTCTGTTGTTCTGTTCTTCCTACCAAAGTGAATAACTTCACATTTCCTCACATTATACTCCATCTAACACCTTATTTCCCGTTCACTTAACCTGTCTATATCCCTTCGCAGGCTCTTTGTGTCCTCCCCACAGTTTATTTTCCCACCTAGCTTTGTATCGTCAGCAAACTTGGATACGTTGCACTCGGTCCCGTCATCTAAGCCATTAATATAGATTGTAAGTAGCTGAGGCCTAAGCACTGATCCTTGCGGTATTCCACTAGTTACAGTCTGCCAACTGGAAAATGGCCTGTTTATCCCCACTCTTTGTTTTCTGTCAGTTAACCAATCTGCTAATAATATACTTCCACCATGCTATTATATTACCCCCTTTGTCACACATTCATTCTAGATGACTGAGGAGCACAGGCAAGTTGGTGTACCCATGCCCACTATTCTCCATATTATGGCCCCAAGTTTCCACATGATTTGCTCCTGATTTTTAGGAGCAACTGGTGTAGAACGGAGTATCTTAGAAATCGGAATTCTCGTCATTTAGTTTGCTCCAGTTCTAGTCAGTTAGAACAGTTTCACTTTGGAACAGAATTTTTTTTTCAAAATGGGGCGTGTCCGGCCACTTACGCCTGTTTTCAAAGTTTCGTCAGTGAAAACTTACTCCAAACTAACTTAGAATGGAGTAAGTGAAGATTTTTGTACGGTCGAAAAAACCTTGTCTACACTTTAGAAAATCAGGCGTAGGTTACAAATCAGGCGTAGGGAATGGTGGGGGGGGTGGGGGGAGGGGTTTTAAAGGGAAGTTTACAAACATTAAACACTTCAGTTTTACAAATAAAGAGCCATCATCAATAATAAATGATAAATACATCAATAAATCAACCAATAAATCAATCAAAAAAAATTAATAAGAAATAATTATTTTTTTAAATCAATAAATAAATTTTTTTCTACTTACCGACACAGACCAACAGCGTGCTGGGATGCCGCCCCCCCCCCCCCCCCCCCCCACAGTGTGTCTCTGTCAGTGTCTCTATCTCTCTGTTTGTCTGTGTGTGTCTCTCATTCTCTGTCTGTCAGTGTCATTGTTTCTGACAGCGAGCGGAGGGGGAAGGGGGGAGCAGAGGGAGGGAAGGGGGAGGGATGGGGGAGAAGAGGGAAGGGGGGAGAACGGGGAAGGGAGATGGGGGGGGAAGGAGATGGGGGGGGAAGGAGATTGGGGGGGGGAGGGGAGGAAAGGAGAAGGGGGAGGGAGGCTGAACGGGCCGGGCCCGAGACTTCGGGCAGGGCCCGTCCCCAGCACCAGATTTACAGGTAGGTGGCGTTGGGTCGGGGTGGGAGGGAGGTCGGTTCAGTTCGGGTCGGGGGGAGAGAGGGAGGTCAGATCGGGGGGAGGGAGGTCAGGTCGGATCCTGGCGGGGGGGGGGGATGCGGGAGTCAGGTCAGTGTCAGGTCCGGTCCGGGGGCGGGCGGAAGCGGGAGTCAGGTCGGGTCCGGTCCGGGGGTGGGGGGAGAAGCGGGAGTCAGGTCGGTGTCGGGTCCAGTCCGGAAGCGGGAGTCGGGTCGGGAGGAAGCAGGAGCTGGCCGTGGGAGGAGCCTTATTAACGCAGCCCCAGTGAGGCCATTCGGCCAGGGCTAGAGGCTGCGTGCTTCGGGCCCCTCCCACACAGTTTTGGGCGCCTGGAGCTACTGCACATGCGCGGCCACTGTAGCGCGCATGTGCAGAGGTCCCGGCACTGTTTTCGGCGCAGGGACCTGGCTCCGCCCCCTACAGCTCCTGCTGCGCTGCGCCGAGGGCCAGAGGACCTGCAGGGAGGTGGAGAATCTGGAGGGTTTTTTTAGGCGCACTTTGTGGCGCGAAAAACAGGCGTCCAGGTCGGGACTGCGCCGTTCTAGGCGCGGCTCGAAACTTGGGCCCAATGAGTTTCTGATCTCAGACAGCTCAGAGACCGAAAGTTGGGCTAGATGCTTCTGAAATTGCTGAAGGAAGAAAACGTTGGATGGTTGCAGAACATCAGTTGCAGAGAATTAGTGCCAGACTTTCTGCACATCCATTTGGTTGGGGAATGTTTTGGGAGTACAAGGAAAACTAAAAAGAGGGGAAACAATAAATGACAGATGGATTCATTACAAAATCATGAGAGTTAGGAAATAGTCTGTAGTTCAGTACTTGCCTTTATCATATTCCATATCAAGTTTGTAAAAATAAAATAAGCTGCAGAAATTCTATGATGGAATTAATCTGAATTCTGCATTTTGAAATCGATATAGGGGATTCAGTATTCAATGGTTTAATAGCATTTGTTGAGTAAATCCTAAATGCTTAACAGTTATTTACTTTGAGTACATTCTAATGGTAAAATAACCAAACAATTGGTTTAAAAAATAAACAGAATCTTGAATGCACTTTACTTGGGTGCTGTACCACTTAGCAGAGTATAATGGATTTAAAATATATAATACAGACTCCAATTTGCATTTTGTTTCTGGAGAGAGAGGTTTATTAGGTGACAAAATCTAGTGCAGCTGGAGGCAAATGTAACAAGCTGGAGGTGGGTGGAGTGGATTGACCCATCCACCTCCACGGAGGTGTGTGGGGTTGCTGACCCATCCACCTCCATGGCACGAACCTGGTATTGCAGTACTTCCAGGAACGGTGCAGTGGCTCTCGGCCTTTTGGCTAAGAGCATTGGCGCAGAGTGATCCTTGATGTGTGCAAGGTGACCTCTGGCGTTTGTGATTTGACAAAGAATTGGAAAGATTGCAAGTTTCATGAAATGGGTCCTGGTGTTTGTGAGAGGACAGAAAGCACTGGGATGCCCATGCTCAGCAAAGGCCTTTCTTGTGTTCTTTTGCATTTCATAAGGAAGAACGTCCATTAACATAGCTGAAAGTGATGTTTAAATATACAAGTCTGCCCTGAGCGAGGATCCTTGTAGAGTGGAGGAGTGGTGTGCGAGGCTTTGTTGCAGATCCTGTGGATTGATACATAATGTCGAGGTCTCTCCTCAGCACTAGCTACTCCTGTAATGCTGCTTTGGTTATACCTTGTAGTCTCCTGGAGCTCTGACTGTCTTTGACGTTTCTAACTGTTATGGTTTATTATATTTATGCAGATAAACTCGTCCCAGTGCGATGTATAATCTCATTTATATGTCAACAACATGGCATCACTGTGTCTAATTTTCTTGCACTAAAGTAATTAGAAATGCTCATTATAAAGTTGAAATATGCTGCAAGTCATGTGCTTCCCAATGTGACACAGTAAGATGATAATTATCTGTACTTGTGCATCATCAGCCTCACATTGTGGTTATATTTATCATAATTCACTGTTGATTATCATGTAGGCTTTAATTGCAACAAGCAAAATTGCAAGTTAAAGAAAATCTGTCATTGAATGTTTCCAATGTCCCTGTAAACACAGTTATAAAGATATTTGTTACCTTTTTGTAAAAAAAAAAGTAATTTCTTGCTCTTTTGAATCTGCTTCATACTAAACTTCACTCCAGACCTACTGTGGTGACGTCGCTAATGGGCAGAGCCATTTGTGTCTCAGAGTGGCCCAATTCATTTTCATTCAGATGGGTCTGCAACCCAATCTGGTGCTAGTCAATGTCAGGAAAAAGGTGCTACTGGTTGGGCGCTCTGTATTCTTTCTTGATGTGCTATTTTGTGGAAATGTAACACATTCAGTTATTCAAATATGCTTTGGGATGTTAGTTTATTCTCTCAAACTTGCATTTTCCTCCGATTTCCCCATCATTCTCTCTCCCTCATGCTGAGTAGAATGTTACATGCATCAGCTATCCTATAGTACCTCACCCAAGTGGCCAATATTTGTGTTACAAAGACAGTGGATATTTAACCATGGTGGGGAGTGAGTCATGTATTGTGAGCTCTCTCTCCAGCAGAGCGTCACTGGACGTTGATCAGGAGTAGGGACCCTAGCTGATTTTCCTTTCCACGTCCCCCCCACCCCCACCCACCTTCCAACATAGGGGGTGGTGAGACCAGTTGCAGCAGCCCATCATCCCCAGCTAAAGTCAGTTAATTTAACAAAATACAATAAATTACATTTTACCTTGAATGTAAATAATAGCTGATCTACATTTGTATGGACTCAACCTGCAAACATTTAACTAATTGTACTAGTTTTGTAACCTTGTATGACCCAGAAACTATCTACGGACTTTGTGTTTTAGTCTCATTAGTCCTATTAAGTCACTGAAGGCATAATCTGTGCAATTTTCATATAAATGGAAAGGAAAAGAGAGTGAGGAATTGCAATAGGCATAAAAATTGGAGCATATTATTTACATATCTGAGCAGTGAAACATAAAGTTCTTTGGCTTGTGTGAATTGTAAGGGATTCTATTTAAAACACGACATTCTTTTGCTTATTTCCACTCCTTTATATATGCTTAAAAGTACATATTGAAAATGTAAGAAGTAGGAAGCTTTTAAATGTTCACTTGGATTATATATGTTTTAGATATAAAGTAGTTTTGAAAATACAGTATAGAGCTGTCAAATTGGAGAATGTTGGTGTAAAATTTTATGATTAAAGAACAGTGTCTGATTATAGTTCCCTTTAAACATATAGAGATACAGCAAAATAGATTACATCATTATTTTAAACCACAATTAGGTCCAGTTTTATTGGGGCCAAGTTTTGGCCTGAGTTGCTCCTGTTTTTTTTGAGCAACTGGTTTAGAATGGAGTATCTTAGAAATTGCAATTCTCGGCATTTAGTTTGCTCCAGTTCTAGTCAGTTAGAACAGTTTCAGTTTGGAACAGATTTTTTTTTCAAAAGGGGGCGTGTCCAGCCACTTACGCCCGTTTTGAAAGTTTAGGCAGTGAAATCTTACTCCAAAGTAACTTAGAATGGAGTAAGTGTAGATTTTTGTACGCTCAGAAAAACCTTGCCTACACTTAGAAAATCAGGAGTAGGTTACAAATCAGGTGTAGGGAATGGGGGGGGGGGGGGCGTTTAAAGGGAAGTTTACAAACATTAAACACTTCAATTTTACAAATAAAGAGCCATCATCAATAATAAATGATAAATACATCAATAAATCAACCAATAAATCAATCAAAAAAAATTAATAAAAAATTAAAAAAATGTAAAAATCAATAAATAAAACATTTTCTACTTACCGACTGCAGCACCGGGACCCCTCCAACAGCGTGCTGGGACGCCCCACCCCCCCAGTGTGTCTCTGTCAGTGTCTCTATCTCTCTGTCTGTCTGTCTGTCTGTGTCTCTCTCACTCTCTGTCTGTCAGTGTCTGTGTTTCTGACAGCGAGTGGGGGAGGGGGAGGGGGAAAAGGGAGTGGGGGAGAAGGGAGGGAGAGAGGAGAGGAGAGGGAGGCTGAAAGGGCCCGGCCCGGCCGGGCCCAAGACTTCGGGCGGGGCCCGCCCCCAGCACCGGAGTTAAAGGTAGGTGGCCGGGGTCGGGTCGGGTCCTGGGGGGGGTGGGTCGGGTCGGGGGTGGCGGGAGTCGGGTCGGGTCGTGGGGGAGCGGGGGAGTGGGGTTCGGGGGTGGAGCGGGGGCGGGGGAGTGGGGGTCGGGTTCAGGGTGGGGGAGCGGGAGTCGGGTTGCGGGGTGAGTCGAGTCGGGTCCTGGGGGGGGAGTCGGGTTGGGTCCGGGGGGGGGGGCGGAGTCGGGTCCGGGAGCGGAGCGGGAGTCGGGGCGGGGGGACCGGGAGTCAGGTCGGGAGTGGGGGTCAGGTCGGGGGGGAAGTCGGGTCGGATCCGGGGGCGTTCAGGTCGGAGCGGGAGCTGGGTGGGCGGCGGGGAGGGGGTTTGAGAGAGCCAGCTGTGAAGGGAGGAAGCAGGAGCTGGGCGTGGGAGGTGCAGCCTGATCCACACCGCCCCAGTGAGGCCATTCGGCCAGGGCTAGGGGCTGCGTGCTTCGGGCCCCTCCCACACAGTTTTGGATGCCTGGAGCTACTGCACATGCGCGCCCACTGTAGCGTGCCTTTGCAGAGGTCCCGGCACTGTTTTCAGCGCAGGGACCTGGCTCCACCCCCCACAGCTCGTGCTGCGCCGCGCCCAGCTCCAGAGGACCTGCAGGGAGCCGGAGAATCTGTAAGTATTTTTTAGGCACACTTTCGGGCGCGAAAAACGGGCGTCCAGGTCGCAGCCCGAAACTTGGGCCCATTGTGCTGCAGTTTGCGATCATTTGCATAGTTAGGGTTTGGATTTCATATATTTTGTGCTATATTTTCTACTAAAAAGCAAATGTAGATGAAGGCATACATTTACATTTATGTGGAATGCAGGAACTATAGTAAAACAAATTCAATACAGTGGAATTTTTTTCTGTTGCTAATTACAGTGAACCTTTATAAAACACTGTTCAGCCTCAACTGGAGTATTGTGTCCAATTCTGGGCACCGCACTTTAGGTATGATGTGAAGGCCTTAGAGAGGGGGCAGAAAAGATTTATAAGAATGGTTCCAGGGATGAGGGACTTCATTTACGTGATAGACTAGAGAAGCTGGGGTTGTGCTTCTTACCAACAATAACAACTTTTATTTATATAGCGCCTTTAATGTAGTAAAACGTCTCAAGGCGCCTTCACAGGAGTGTTATAAGACAAAACAAATAAATTTGACACCAAGCCACATGATGAAATTACAGCAGATAACCAAATGCTTGATCAAAGAGGTAGGTTTTAAGGAGTGTCTTAATGGAGGAAAGAGAGGTAAAGAGGAGGAGAGGTTTAGGGAGGGAGTTCCAGAGCTTAGGGCCCAGGCAGCTGAAGGCACGGCCACCGATGGTTGAGCAGTTATAATCAGGGATGCTCAAGAGGGCAGAATTTGAGGAACGCAAACATCTCGTGGGGTTGTGAGGCTGAAAGAGATTACAGAGATAGGAAGGGGTGAGGTCATGGAAGGATTTGTAAATAAGGTTGAGAATTTTGAAATCGAGGTGTTGCTTAACCAGGAGCCAATGTAAGTCAGCGAGCACAGGGGTGATGGGGGATCGGGACTTGGTGCAAGTTAGGACACTGGCGGCCGAGTTTTGGATGACCTCAAGTTTACGTAGGGTAGAATGTGGAAGGCCAGTCAGGAGTGCATTGGAGTAGTCAAGTCTAGAGGTAATAAAGGGATGGATGAGGGTTTCAGCAGCAAATGAGCTAAGGCAGTGGCAGAGGCGGGCAATGTTACGGAGGTTATGCTGCGGATATGGCCCGGAAGCTCATTTTAGGGTAAAATATGACGCCTAGGTTGCAAACAGGCTGGTTTAGCTTCAGATAGATGCTCGGGAGAGGGATGGAGTCAGTGGCTGGGGAATGCAGTTTGTGGCAGGGACCAAAGACAGTGGCTTTGGTCTTCCCAATATTTAATTGGAGAAAATTTCTGCTCGTCCATTACTGGATATCGGACAAGCAGTCTGACAATTTAGAGATCATGGAGGGGTCGAGAGAAGTGGTGGCGAGGTACAGCTGGGTGTCGTCAGCGTACATGTGGAAACTGACGCTGTGTTTTCGGATGATGTCGCCAAGGGGCAGCATATAGATGAGAAATAGGAGGGGGCCAAGGATAGATCCTTGGGGAACTCCAGAGGTAATGATGCAGGAGTGGGAAGAGAAGCCATTGCAGGAGATTTTCTGGCTATGATTAGATAGATAGGAATGTAACCAGGCAAGTGCAGTCCCACCCAGCTGGACGATGGTGGAGAGGCATTAGAGGAGGATGGAATGATCAAATGTGTCAAAGGCTGCAGACAGGTCAAGGAGGACGAGGAGGGATAGTTTACCTTGGTCACAGTCACAAAGGATGTCATTTGTGACTTTGATGAGAGCTGTTTTGGTACTGTGGCAGGGGCGGAAACCTGATTGGAGGGATTCAAACATGGAGTTCCAGGAAAGATGGGCACAGATTTGGGAGGCGACAACACGTACAAGGACTTTGGAGAGGAAAGAGAGGTTGGAGATGGGGCGGTAGCTAGCAAGCACAGTGGGGTCATGGGGTTTTTTTGAGGTGGGGGGGACTTTACCTGAGGTGAGAGAACCACTAACAATGTCGGCTAACATGGGAGCCTGAAAAGGAAGTTAGGTGGTCAGCAATTTAGTGGAAATAGGGTCAAGGGAGCAGGAAGTGGGTCTCATGGACAAGGTGACTGTGGAGAGATCAAGAGGGAAGATCAGAGTGAAACTGGAGAAAGATGTGAGTTTAGAACTAGGGCAAGGGGGAACCTCAGATGAACTTTGCCCCCATGGGCTAGGGGAAGGAAGGGAACTGGAAGAGGCAGATGATCGGATGGTCTCAATCTTTGAGACGAAGAAGTCCATGAGCTCCTAACACTTGTTGGAGGTGAGCATGATGGAGACAGGGGAGGGTGGTTTAAGAAGACGGTTAGCAGTAGAGAATAATAGCTTAGAGCAGAGAAGGTTGAGAGGAGATCTGATAGAGGTTTTCAAACCGAGAGAAACTGTTCCCGTTGGCGGAAGGGTCGAGAACCAGAGAACACAGATTTAAGGTGATTGACAGAAGAACCAAAGACGACATGAGGAAAAACTTTTTTACACAGCGAGTGGTTATGATCTGGAACGCACTGCCTCAAAAGGTGATGGAGGCAGATTCAAACGTGGCTTTCAAAAGGAAATTAGATAAGTACCTGAAGGAAAAAGATTTACGGGGAAAGGGTGGGGGAGCGGGACGAGCTGAAGTGCTCTTGCAGAGAGCCGGCACGGGCTCGACGGACTGAATGGTCTCCTTCTGTGCTGTAACCATTCCACGATTCTACAACCAAAAGGCACTTGAAGCGACTTAAAATATTATGTAGCTTAAAGTCATGTGTATAACCCTTTGTAGTTTTCCAGCAGTATTTTCAGGCTTTAGTAATGGTTTAATTCATAAGAACATAAGACACTAAGAAATAACAGCAGGACAAGGGCATTCGGCCCCTCGAGCCTCCTCCACCATTCAATAAGATCATGGTTTCACTTCACTTTCCTGCACAATCCCCATATCCCTTGATTCCCTTAATATCCAAAAATCTATCAATCTCTATCTTGAATATACTTAACGACTGAGCCTCACAGCCTTTTGGGGTAGAGAATTCCAAAGATTCACCACCCTCTGAGTGAAGAAATTTCTCTTCATCTCAGCCTTGGTTCGAGACTCCCCAGCCAGGGGAAACATCCTCCTTGCATCTATCCTGTCAAGCCCTGTAAGAATTTTTTATGTTTCAATGAGATCACCTCTCATTCTTCTAAACTCAAGAGAATAAAGGCCTGGTCTACTCAATCTCTTCTCACAGGACAATACCCCCATCTCAGAAATCATTCCAGCAAATCTTTGTTGCACTCCCTCTATGGCAAGTATATCCTTCCTTAGGTATGAAGACCAAAACTGTACACAATACTTCAAGTGTGGTCTCACCAGGGCCTTATATAATTGCAGTAAGACATCTTTACTCTTGTACTCAAATCCTCTTGCAATAAAGGCCAACATATAATTTGCTTTCTTAATTGCTTGCTGTACCTGCATGTTAACTTTCAGTGATTTGTATACAAGGTCACCCAAGTCCTTCTGCACACCAACAATTCCTTGGAGAAAGGAGATCAAAAAAGCAGTCCTTAGGAAAAATCTACAGGGAGAGCGAAGAATTAGATGTGCAGCTACTCCTGACCTGCTCTTTAGCATCTCTAAGCAGCTACCTCACGGAAGAATGACAGTGTCAAATGATAACATTTGCAAACTCATTTTGGACACTCTTAACCATTAATGTTTACTTCTGTGCTATAGTTTTAGCTGAAGAGTGGAAATATTCAGGTTTTTTAGGAGACAATGGGCTAGAATTTCACCAGACAGTGGCTATTTGGCAAATAACGGCATTTTTATGAAAAAAATAAGAAAAATGTTGCCATTTTTTAATGGGGTAAGTTTGGCCAAAAAATTCTCCCGTCGTTAAAAAACGGCATTGCTGGAGGAATTGTGTTGGAAAACGGCGTTGTCTCCAACTTTACCGCGAGGCCGATACTGTGAAACAGATTAGACTTAGTTTTTTTTAAGTGATCTTCCTGGCATTAGTACTAGCAAGAAGGAAAAGCTACTGTGTACATTAACATGAATGTCGAGCCTTTTTTTCATTTAAATAAACAGTGAAGAATTATTTGGAAAGCCGAGAAAGCTAATAAGGAGACAGGAAAGGGACACAGGAAACTAATGAGTAGTAATTATACTGACTCTGAAATGTGAAACTACATAATGCAATACTAAGCCCATCCACAAAACCAAAATTCGAACTACTCCTACTCAACTAAAAGAGCAGAGAAACTGTGTGTTCGTCATAAAAACAGAAAACAGATCTAGTTTATCCTTCAAGGGAAATGACAAAAACAACAATAACTTGTATTTCTACAGCTGCTTTATATAACGTTCCAAGGTGCTCCACAGTTCAGGGTTGGATGCCAGCAGCAGTAGTGGGGGAACAGGACGGAGTGGTGAAGTGCATTTGAAGACTGTTTTTAAGGAACCTTTTAAAGGTGGGAAAGGATTAACTGTGGCAGAAGAGCTTGGGAGAATTCCACAGATGGCTGAAGGCCCTACCACCAATGATAGAATGTAAGGAGGAGGGAAAGGCTGGAGTTGGAAAAAAGGGGGAATTGCAAAAGGGATGCAGGGTTGGAGGGAGTTGCACGGAGAGGAAGGAGTAAGGCTGTGGAGGAACCCTGAAGTCCACGATGCTGAGGGATGGAGCTAGAATTGATTAAATCTACCCTTTTTAAATTCAGTTTTGATTTGCTCCTGAAGAAAATCCTCTGCCGAGTGGCCTAATGATTTGCTTGGTTGTGAGAAACTAAGTCTAGATCCATCCGTTTGGGAAAATGCTGTTACTTTTCAAACCTGGAGTGCATAGTATGACATTTTGTAGCAGTGCCTGTGACATGAAACTTTCCAGATGATTTTGGTTGATTTAAAAGTTGAAATTTTTTATTTGTTTTATTTTCATGATTTATGTGCATATCTACATGGAAAAAGCTGGCTGCAGTGGTGTCATCCTAAAAAAAATCCACTACAGGACAAAGATGATTTCTTTTACAAAATAAAAAGCTGGAATGTTACGAGCTGGATTTCTCGAAACCACTACAGAGAGGAACTCTTGTTAGAGGATATTGTTTGTAAATAAACTATTAAATTAAGTTTCACTTAAATGACTGCTGGTACAAAATGATTGGAACATTCAAATCTTTGATACACAGAAATGAAATATCAATCATTTACATTTTCAATGACTGGCAATAGGTACAGCACAAAAAACTACAAGCAATATTACCCAGTATAATAACCAATACTGTACTTTGTAGCAGACCCAAGTATTAATATGAAAATCAAGCTATCTGATTTGTCACTTTCCCTTGGATTGCAAGATTTTCATTCCCAGTAAGGTCAGCTTATTAAACATAATACAATAGTGGCAAAGATGATATTTTAGAGAAGTACAGCTATTGAGAGTTAGACTCTGCTTATATGTCAGTCTCCAATTACATACTCTGCAACAGAATAGAACACCCTTACCCAACTAGGAGATTTGTTGAGTTTTATTTTAAATAATAGCATGTTCAAATTTATTTTATATTTCTTCAGTTAATATTATGGTTCTCTATCAGTACCGGCTAATGTTTGGTTTTGAAGAGTACAGCATCAACCTAGATTTTTTTTCAAGTTTAATAGACTTTACTTTTCATTAAATAAGCTCTTAACAGCCATTCCCTGTCCAGTATTGTGGTAGTAGGAGCATGAAGTATTAACTACAAGTAGAACTTCTCTTTGCACCAGATGCTTTTTAAGAACGTTCTTTTAACCTATGTTTTTGTTTTTATTTCTTTCTTTGCTATTTTGTGACATTTTAATTAAACTGATGCAATCCAATAAAAATCACATTTGAGCAAAATTTAAATAATTTAGAAAGAAAATAAATATTTTGAAATAACCACAAGAACTAAATTGTGTAATTCAGTGAACTTCTTCCTGATCAGAATTGACAGGGACAGGGTTAAATATGCACAATTGATGTTTGCTGCAGTTTTCTTACTTGGGAGTGTTGCACTCTGTGAAGGTTGGAGCCTGAGCAGATAACGGTTAACACGTGCTAATTATTTATGCTCCTAATTAACTATAAACTTGTTTAGTCTTGTTAAGGTGATGTGGGTGTTTTGAATTTTATTTGGAATGCCAAATCAAAAGAAAAATGATTTTATCGCCCCTACTCAAAACAACATTGGTGTTTCCAAGAATGCTGTGCTGCATCAAAAAAAAATATTGTTGCAAAATGTCTCTGGAATAATACTGGAAAATGTTCACACATAACTTCTACCTATGAAACTCTCTCCCCAACAGTGCCATCACCTGGCACGCCATCCATTTAGCCATCATTTGCTGAACTGGAGTTGCTAGAGCATGTATTGCACTATCTATGACTTACCTGTTGGTACCCAAGTGCAAGATCTCCAAGTCCTTTTGAGCTCTCATTAACCACTGTCAATACATCAGTTCTCACCAGAGTTATCATGAGTTGCATTTTATTATGTAACCTAAATAAAAACAAGAAAAACTAAGAGCATGTTAAGTCTAAGGAATCATAGAATGGTTACAGCACAGAAGAAGGTCATTCGGCCCATCGAGCACATGCCGACTCTCGGCTAGTCTCACTCCCCTGCACTTGCCCCGTAGCCCCAAATTTTTTTCCTTCAGATACTTATCCAACTCTCTTTTGAAAGATAAGATTGAGTCTGCCTTCACCACCCTTTCAAGCAGTGCATTTCAGATCTTAACTACTCAATGCGTAAAATAGTTTTTTCTTACGTCGCCTTTGGTTCTTTTGCCAATCACTTTAAATCTGTGCCCTCTGGTTCTTGACCCTTCTGCCAACGGGAACAGTTTCTTTCTATTTACTCTGTCCAGAGCCCTCATGATTTTGAACACCTCTCAATCTTATGTGCTCCAAGGAGAACAACCCCAGCTTGTCCAGTCTATCAACGTAACTGAAGTACCACATTCCTGGAATTATTCTCGTAAATCTTTTCTGCACCTTCTCTAAGGCCTTCACATTTTTCCTAAAGTGCCCAGAATTGGACATAATACTCCAGTTGGGGCCGAACCAGTTTTTATACAGGTTCCACACATTTGTACTCTATACCTCTATTCATGAAGCCCAGGATCCCTCAAACTGCCCTGCCACCTTCAACGATTTATGCACACATATCTCCAGATCCCTCTGTTCGTGCACCCGCTTTAGGATTGTACCATTTAGTTTATATGTCCTCTCATTCTTTCTACCAAAATGCATCACTTCACACTTTTCTGCATTAAATTTCATCTGCCACGTGTCTGCCGATTTCACTAGCCTGTTTATGTCTTCCTGAAGTCTATCACTCAACTCCTCACTTTTCACTATACTTCCAAATTTTGTGCCATCTGCATATTGTGAAATTGTGCACGTCGATCCACATCCAAGTCATTAATATATATCAAAAAAAGCAGTGGTCCTAGAACCAACCCCTGGGGAACACCACTGTATACCTTCCTCCAGTCTGGAAAACAACCGTTCACCACTACTCTCTGTTTCCTGTCACTTAACCAATTTTGTATTCAGGCTGCAACTTTTATTCCATGGGCTTCAATTTTGCTGGGAAGCCTATTATATGGCACTTTGTCTAACGCCTTTTGGAAATCCATGTACACCACATCAACTGCATTGCCCTCATCAACCCTCTCTGTTACCTCATCAAAAAAACTCCCATCAAGTTGGTTAAACACGATTTACCTTTAACAAATCTGTGCTGGCTTTCTTTAATTAATCCACACCTATCCAAGAGACTGTTAATTTTGTCCCTGATTACTGTTTCTAAAAGCTGCTCCACTACTGAGGTTAAACTGACTGGCCTGTAGTTGCTGGGTTTATCTTTACACCCTTTTTGAACGTTGTTGTAACATTTGCAATTCTCCAGTCCACTGGCACCACCCCCATATCTAGGGAGGATTGGAATATTATGGCCAGTACCGCCGCGATTTCGGCCCTCAATTTTTTCCGCTCCTGATGATTTATCTACTTTAATACAGCCAGCCTTTCTAATACCTCTTCTATATCAATTTTTATCCTATCAAGTGTCTCCACTACCTCCTCCTTCACTGTCTATGGCAGCATCCTCTTCCCTGGTGAAGACAGATGCAAAGTACTCATTTAGGCCCCAATTTTCCCCAGCACTGGGTGACATTTTTTCGGCACCCAGCAATTTTTCTGGCACTGAAGCTTAGTTTAAAGATTCCACAATGTTGGCGGCGTCGACTACCAGCACCAGAATGTTTGGCGCCATACAGTCTGGCGCTGGTGTACATTGAAAAGTAGCATTCAGGCCATAAGGCCAAATTTCTTCATTAATGGTATTTTTTAATTGGCGCACAGACGCTAGAAACACCGTAAGAAAAAGCATTACCTGCAGTTAAAGAAATCCGTGCTGGCCCGCTCCTATCCCTGGCCGAAGGGACTCCCTGGCTATTGTACATAAACTTTATGGAACTTTAAAAAATAAAACATCAACTTTATGGAACTTTAAGAATAAAACAGATAAAATAAAACTTACCATTAATGATACTCTTTCGATGATAGAACTGTAAGCATTCAGATAAAACATAAATCTTCACCACCTTTTCCATCGATGTCCCAAGTGGCCCAAAATTCTCAAAGATGTTCCAGAAGTGCAGGGAATTCTTCTAAATCCACACGCCTAGCAAAATCACCAGATGAATAGGAATTTTCAACCCAAAAATATCAAGGGCAGCCTTCTCCCAATCCTCCATGCAGCCGACTGGACCCACTGTTATCCCCGGCCAAATGTCCTCCACACATGCGGCCCGCTGCTATCCCAGGTCGAAGGTCCTCCACACAAGACAGTGCAAGACACTCCAGGTACATAGGAAACCATCAGTGATTTTTGATGAAGATTGGACATTAAACTTTATTTATTAAATAATTCCCTCTAAATTTTTAATGTTTTAATAGTGTTGGAATGATTAGGTGGACAATAATAAACAATAATATATTTGAAGGGATATTAAATTAGCATAAAAATGTATTTTTATACAATGGAATAGGGTCTGATCAACCTCATTAGTATGTTTAGTACCTTGTTTTGAAGCCTACCTCCACTCTTGCCTTCGCCCATCAACTGAAACCCTAATGTGTACCTTGTTCAAGTCCAGACTCAACTATTGCAATGTTCTTCTAGACGGGCTTGCATCCTCCACCTTCGTTAAACTTTAGCTCATCCAAAACTCAGCTGCATATAGTCCCGCTGACCCATCGCCCCTGTACTCGCTGACTACATTGGCTCCTGGTCCAAAGACGCCTCCAATTTATAATTCTTAGCCCTATTTTAAAATTCCTTCATGACCTCAGCCGCCCTAACATTCTAACCTCCTCCAGCCCTAAAATTACCTCCAGAACTCTACATTCTTTTCTCCCTTGACCCACCACTGGCAGCCGGGCCTTCAACCGTTGAGGCCCCACATTCAAGAATTTACTCACTGAACCTCTCCGCCTCCCTCTCCTTCTTTAAGACCCTCGCAAACCCATCTCTTTGACCCTGATTTTCGTCACCCCTCCGAATCACTCCTTTCTCGGCTGCATGTCCGTTAAGGTCTGAGTACACTTGTGTGAGGTACCTTGAGACATTTTTAAATGTTAAAGGCATAATTTAAAAGATGGTTGCTGCATTTAAAGCTCCTTAACAATAGGAGATGCCTAACAACAACTTAATTCCCAATCGGATGCTCTTAACGATCTCAATATGCCAACGGATTCAACATGTCAAATGGCCTCATTCCCTGTGACCTATACGTTTAAATGAAACAGGGGCATGTTCCTGTTCTAAGGTATTCATTGACCTAGGGTCACTGATACATGCAACGCAGGACCATGGTGTATGTATCAGTGACCCTGAGCCAGCCTAGATCGATGAACACTGTTGTACTGGAACCTGCCCCTGTATCATTTAAACTTATAGGTTATAGGGAATGACACCATTTGACATGTTCAGTCCATTCCTTTATCCAAAAATATTTAGTAGTGTTGCATTAAAAAATGAAGTGCAAGAGTCAGGTTAAAAGTCCAAAATAAATATGTTTATTAAACATTTGTATAAAACAGTTGTACTTAGCTTAACATGATTTAATCTTTAAACTTTCATAATTTTAAAAATTTTAATGAATTACATGGCAAAGTTTCAAAAGAACAATCAACCAACCAAATCAACAAACAAACAAGCCATCTATCTTCCTCCTTAGCACTGTGCGCCACTCCTGCTCCAGTAGATGCCACTAACCCTGCGTGTGCCCGTTGTTGCAAACTTCTGCCTCCTTGCCCCCTTAACCCGAGGTTTAATCTGTATTTTTTCTGATGCGGCGTTTTTTGCTGTTGGATTACGACAGGGACAGAGTCAAAATGTGTCATTGTGGAAGGCCCGCGTTCCTCTTTGTAATCATCCTCAGCCTTTGGATGAACCCCTGATTTTGGTGAGGAGTAGAAAACATTCCTCGCATCAGTGACAGCCTGGGCGAGCCCCCCTATTGCTGCTACTACCTCTGTCATCTGTCCCGAAAATCTCCTCCAGTTTGTGACCGTTCTCAGTTGATCTGTGATGCCATCTTCTGCAAAGATGAAAATTGAACTTTGTAAAGAGAGGGTCCTTCTGAACACACTCACGCACACGAATCACATTTACAGATGTTATTGCAGTGCAAAAATATAATTAAAAACATAAATACATTTAAATATAAATTATTACTTACAATCACTGCTTGTCTGAGGTCCTGTCAGTTCTTTTTCAGCTGCGCACCGGTTCTTTGGTTAATCGACATTGCTTAAACTCGACACCGACCTGGTCCCAAACTTTTGCGAGTGCAGAGGGTTTAAGTTTCTTTTTACCGAAGCTTCCCTTGTTTTCAAGAACTTCCCATCTACTCTCAATTAAGTCTACCAGGGGCTCAATTTCTACTACGAGAAATCTCTTGGCCCTTACAGCTTCCCCATCTCCGTCTCTGTCTTGGCCCCTTTCACCTGCTCTGCACCCTTCCCTTGCACCTATCTCTTGATTGAAGCTGCCTGCAAATCCACCTCTGCCACCAATGGATTCTCAATAGTGATCCACACAGTCCCCACATGTGCTGATTTAAAAAAATTTTTTTAACGGGTATGCGCAGTGCTTTTTCTTTTTCTTTTTCTTCTTCTGCGCATAGGCAACGCCCATGCGCAATGAGTTGGTCTGTTTTTTTTGAGCGCATGTGCTGTGCGTTTTAGGCGCACACTCTAAGCACCTCCCCCCGAGATCGACTCGGGTAGCGCCCGCGTGACAGGATGATTATGTTGCCGGAAACTTGGGATTTTTTTTGCAGCACAGACGGTCCACAACAAAATGTGCATACAGGTCAGTGTACGCCTTTATTTCTGCTTGTGCAAAATTGGAGCCTTAGTACCTCAGCCATACCGTCTACCTCCATACATAGGTCTCCTTTTTGGTCCTTAATCGGCCCCACCCCTCCTCTCACTACCCTTTTACTCTTTATATGCCTAGAAGAGACTTTTGAATTACCTTTTACATTGGACGCCATTCTATTCTCATACTCTCTCTTTGCCCTTATTTTCTTTTTCACTTCTCTTCTGATCTTTATGTACATAGCCTGATTCTCAGATGTATTTGCAATCTTAGATCTGTCATAAGCGCTCTTTTACTGCTTCATCATATTCTTTATCTGTTTCGTCATCCAGGGAGCTCTAACCTTAGTTGCCTTACCTTTCCCCTTGTGGAAATGTACCTTGACTGTACCCGAGCTATGTTCTCTTTAAAATCAGCACATTGTTCCACTACAGTTTTGCCTGCCAATCTTTGATTCCAGTTTACCTGGGCCAGATCCATTCTCATCCCACTGAAATTGGCCTTCCCCTAGTTAAACATTTTTATTCTAGATTGCTCCCTGTCCTTTTCCATAGCTAATCTAAACCTTATGATACAATGATCACAGTTCCCTAACTTTTCACCTACTGACACTTGCTCCACTTGACCTACCTCATTCCCCAGAACCAGATTCAGCAATGCCTTCTCCCTTGTCAAGTCAGAAACATACTGATCAAGAAAGTTCTCCTGAACACATTTCAGAAATTCTTCCCCTCCTCTGCCCTTTGCACTATTACCAGGCTATATTAGGCAGTATTGGTTAAGGAGAATGTCCAGGAGGGGTCAAGGACAGAGTTGAGACATAAGAAATAACAGAGGTGCCATTACACTACTAGGTGCATTCTATAGACTACCAAATAGTCCCCCATTATTACTACTTTATAGTTCTTGCATGTTTCTGTAATTTCTCTGTAAATTTACTGCTCCGTATCTTTCCCACTATTTGGTGGTCTATAAAATGCACCTAGTAGTGTAATGGCACCTCTATTATTTCTTAAGTCTCAACTCTGTCCTTGACCCCTTCTGGACATTCTCCCTCTCCAGCACTGTAACATTCTCCTTAACCAATACTGTCACACCACCTCCTATCTTTCCTTCCCTATTTTTCTTGAACACCTTATAACCAGGAATATTTAATAACTGATCCTTGATTATTTTGAGCCAGTTCTCAGTTATTGCCACAACATCATATTCCCATGTGGCTATTTGTGCCTATAGCTCACTTACCTTGTTTACTACACTTTGTGCGTTCACATACATACTCTTAGACCATCGTGTATTCTCTCTTAGTTGGACCCCACCCAATACCTTACTATTTCTTACTTTAGTGCTCTCTGCCTCTCCCAATCCTTTGAGGACTTTATTTCCCCTTTCTAATATTACATCCTGGTCCCAATCCTCTTGCCAAATTAGTTTAAACCTTCCCCAACAGCACTAGCAAACCTCCTCGCGAGGATATTGGTTCCGGTCCTGTTGAGGTGCAACCCGTCCGGCCTGTACCGATTCCACCTCCCCCAGAACCGTTCCCAATGCCCCAGGAATCTGAAGCCCTCCCTCCTGCACCATCTCTCTAGCTATGCATTCATCTGCTCTGTCCTTCTATTTCTATACTCACATGTGTAGCAGATCAATAGTCAGGAGGTTGATGCATTTTTGATCGCAACCACAACTTGTATTTATATAGCGCCTTTAACGTAGTAAAACATCCCAAGATACTTCACAGGAGTATTATAAGACAAAAAAATTGACACCAAGCCACATAAGGAGAAATTAGGGCAGATGACCAAAAGCTTGGTCGAAGAAGTAGGTTTTAAGGAGCGTCTTGAAGGAGGAAAGCAAGGCGGAGAGGTTTAGGCAGAGAATTCCAGAACTTAGGGCCTAGGCAACAGAAGGCACAGCCACCAATGGTTGAGCGATTATAAGCAGGGATGCTCAAGAGGGCAGAATGAGAGGAGCACCGATATCTCGGGGGTGGGGGGGGGCGGTGGGTTCTTGTGGGGCTGGAGGAGATTACAGAAGTAGGAAGGGGGTGAAGCCATGGAGGGATTTGAAAATAAGGATGAGAATTTTGAAATCGAGGCGTTGCTTAACTGGGAGCCAATGTAGGTCAGCCAGTACAGCGTACAGGTGGTGGTGGGGGAATAATTTTTATTGTAAAGTAAAGTCTTGATCGGGGTGGGGGTTAGAATTGTAAGATAAAAAGAACACACATAATACAATAACAACTTTCATTTATAGAGCATCTTTAACGTAGAATAATATTCCAAAGTGCTTCACAGAGGTGCAAGTTAAACTGGACACCAAACCAAAGAAATTAAGATTAGGTGAGATGATCAAAAGCTTGATCAAAGGTGGATTTTATGAAGAATCTTAAAGAAAGAGGGGAAGGAGGAGGCTAAGCGGGGGGGTGGGGGGGAGAAATTTCAGAAATGGAACCTAGAAGGCCGAAAGCGTGGCCACCAATGATGGGGCAAAGGGAGGGGGCTCCTGTACCGCCCATGTGAAGTGGCTTATAGAGACACCATAAATTGGAACTTAGATGAAACCTCACGTGTAGGTTTTATGTTACGGACGCTAGTACAGGGCCACACTCGACCAGCTTCGCTGGGCGGGCCATGTTGTTTGCATGCCTGACACAAGACTCCCAAAGCAAGCACTCTACTCGGAACTCCAACACCGCAAGTGAGCCCAAGGTGGGCAGAGGAAACATTTCAAGGACACCCTCAAAGCCTCCTTGATAAAATGCAACATCCCCACCAACATCTGGGAGTCCCTGGCCAAAGACCACCAGAAGTGGAGGAAGTGCATCCGGGAGAGCGCTGAGCACCTTGAGTCTCATCGCCAAGAGCATGCTGAAACCAAGCGCAGACAGTGGAAGGAGCGTGCGGCAAACCAGTCCCACCCACCCTTTCCTTCAACCTGTGACAGAGACTGTAATTCCCGTATTGAACTGTTCAGCCACCTAAGAACTCATTTTTAGAGTGGAAGCAAGTCTTCCTCGATTTTGAGGGACTGCCTATGATGATGAGTACAGGTTTAGTATTACTAAAAGGTTTAGCCAAGTGTCACATGTTTTGTTATTTTTGATTTCTGCTGTATTGAATTTCTGCTACTGTCTACTTTTTACTGGTACTAAACCTGTTTTTTAGCTTCTAACCGGAAAATATAGTCTGATCGTGTTTATTATTCTGCTATTCAACTGCAAGAGCACAACCAGGTATGTGTGAAATCAGTTAGTTAAGTATAGTAAGAAGGGTTTCTGTTAATAGATATTGTGCATATAAAGTCATAGAAGTGGTCTTTGGCATGAAATATGAGAAATATCTGGTGGAAGCCAAAAAGCATAGAACTGTATTGCTTAGAATATTTTGGACATGATTATCGTACTTAGTGCCTTTTACGATAAATGTAGTTTCATTAGTGCAGTTCAGTGAAGTTCACAGATCAGCATGTTAGTGATTACTTCCTGAGGACTATCCCTGCCCCCACTGGGGAAAAGAACACTTGTGGGATTTGAGGCAAAGCTGGAATTGGGTCCTGGCCAATATTTATCCCTCCATCAACATCACTAAAAGCAGATTATCCAGCCATTATTTCATTTCTGTTTGTGGGACCTTGCTGTGTGCAAATTGGCTGCCATGTTTTCCACATTACAACAGTGACTACACTCAAAGAGTACTTAATTGTCTAATGTGGTTTGGGACTTTGACGCTATATAAACACAAGTCTTTCTTTCTTTGTTGTTACCCAGAATCTGTGGGAATAAGTTTGATTCTGATGAATGGTCTACATTTTTTTGGACAGCAGTAGTTTTTCTGAAGCTTAAGTAACAGCACTGGGAGATTGAGCTTATAAAACACAGGTTTAAATGACCACAAATTGAAGAGGGAATTCCTGGTCTCCATTAACTAAACAGAAGGTTGCCAATGTATACAGTTCTTAGAATGGAAGATTCTGAGAACAAAGTGTAGGATTTGGAGCAATGTATGGTTAACAAAGCCTCTCAAAAGTCAGAGTGGAGATGAACTCACGTGATACTTAAAAAAAAAATTGGGGTGGAAAAGTACTTTGAACAAAGCAATAAATCTGCCAGATGCACAGCACATCAAAGTAAGATAAAGTAATGCTTCCGGTTGGGACAGGCATGCCAAGTCCAACTGGAGAGAGATTTCTCTCTTCAATATATTTCACACACCATGGGCTAATCCCCTAGGTAACCAGGAAAAAATCCCAGGGATACCTATCTCTTTAAAAGGCTTTTGCAGTGGAACATTTTAATCTTTTCCCTCCTGCGCTGCATAATGGTCCTCCAAGGCTGACCTCTTTGAGACTTATTTTTCTTTTACTTGCAACAAGGTTGAGACATGTCTGTTGCATCACATAAGAAAACAGTACATTGATTTTACAACCCAATTATTAGTGTCTGTAGAAAATCTTTCGTTTTTCTTTAATTTATGCTGGATTTCAGATTTTTTTTTACTTGATCGCAGAAAATGTTTCTCATCACCAGCCATGCATGTTGTGCCTCTACGGTTTTGACCAGAACCTAACATTACACAATTTGTTCTCATTATGGAATAGACGCAGTTTGCAAAACTCTGATTGCCGTGGCAAGGGTACATAAGATAAAATAATTAACAAGTTGCACTTATCCAGTGCCTTTAACGTAAAAAGATACATCCTAAGGTGCTTTACAGTCAAAAAGAGGAATGGACACCAAGCCTTTGCGGAGAATTAAGAGATGACTAAAGGCTTAGTAGGTGAAATGGGCTTTTAGGAGGCTTCTAAAAGCAGAGCGTTGAAGACGTAGCTGAGGAGGAGAAGGACCTTCTTTGCCTGGGAATTTACAGGGGGAAAAATTGTCCCTGTCACGCCCTATATTTGGGCGAACAATAAATAGGGGAACCAATTTCTGGGCACGATCCTCTGTGCCTGGGGCATCCAGCTAAATTCAGCGATAGGCCTCTTGAGTACGCTAATCAGGAGTTCAACTCCTGTTTTAGGACCTTGATGTCAAATTCAGGAAAAGTACTGCGCATGCTCCATTTGTTTTTTCCAGATGCACAGTGGCCTGACCAGAGGTCCTTAAAGGACTGCTGCTAGCCACCCAAGAACAAGTAAGCTTTTGTTTTTTACTTAGCTTAATATGGAGCCAGGAGGAGCAAGAGTGCAATACTGCGGGCTGTAGCTGGCCCCCGCTCGTCCCTCTCATTCTATCCGCCGGACAGGACCTATCTGTGGGCCGGCTCTGTGTCCGAGCCGGATGATTTTGAGAAAACCCCAATAGGCGAGCTGCATCGAGATGCCATTGAGACGATGGCCAGGAAATTGGTTTCCAGCATGAGACCAATTTCCCGACCATAAACTCAGTGTAAACCAGCTATTGTTCAGTGCTATAAATGCGCATTGACAATCTGTACAGGAAGATTTAACCTCAAATAAGAGACCTATTACCCACATTCATTGAGGATAAATACATCCAGTGGTCACAGTTCATGTTGCCTTTACAAGTTGACAGTTGTATTTGGTTCCTGTGGATGGTTCACTGAACAGAGGTTTTGCACTCGAGTCTCTTCCTTCCACCCCCTACTGTTATGGAGGGATAGGGCTACGGTGATTGTTCATTAATGTTAAAATCTTTTGTCAAATAAGTGGGAAGAAAACTTGGGAATTTCAAGCCAGAGTTAATTGTCTGGACCCAAGAGTTGGTTCATGAAAAATTGCTGTTCAATTCACGACTAAAGATTATTCAAATTCAGCCATGGTCTCCTTTCATAATCAAGGTATTTTGGTAGGGCATTACTTTGACAAGGTAACAAAATCAATATTTGACAGAGTAGAGTGGGGTTTGGTTCCATGGAAAGAGGGAGCTAGAAATAGTCCAAAACATGGGGTGGGTCAGATGGCCTTCATTGCCATTTCTTGTTCCAGTCATTATTTCGTATGACCACTTGTTTATAGTCCTGCATGTGTATAGGGGTGGATTTTAGGGAATGGGGTTATGGGGAAGGCGAACATCAACCTCCCTCCTCCCCTAATCATAGGGTGACCATATTTTCTAAAACAAATTCCGGGGACAGAGTGGGAGCAATGTTCCCTATAAGCTGTGCGGCCCTGACTCTGAAGGTCCTGTGCAGCAGGTAATCAGGAAGGCGAATGGAATGTTGGCCTTCATTGCGAGGGAGATGGAGTACAAAAGCAGGGAGCTCCTGCTGCAAATGTATAGGGTATTGATGAGGCCGCACCTGGAGTACTGCGTGCAGTTTTGGTCACCTTACTTAAGGAAGGATATACTGGCTTTGGAGGGGGTACAGAGACGATTCACTAGGCTGATTCCGGAGATGAGGGGGTTACCTTATGATGATAGATTGAGTAGACTAGGTCTTTACTCGTTGGAGTTCAGAAGGATGAGGAGTGATCTTATAGAAACATTTAAAATAATGAAAGGGATAGACAAGATAGAGGCAGAGAGGTTGTTTCCACTGGTCGGGGAGACTAGAACTAGGGGGCACAGCCTCAAAATACGGGGGAGCCAATTTAAAACCGAGTTGAGAAGGAATTTCTTCTCCCAGAGGGTTGTGAATCTGTGGAATTCTCTGCCCAAGGAAGCAGTTGAGGCTAGCTCATTGAATGTATTCAAATCACAGATAGATAGATTTTTAACCAATAAGGGAATTAAGGGTTACGGGGAGCGGGCGGGTAAGTGGAGCTGAGTCCACGGCCAGATCAGCCATGATCTTGTTGAATGGCGAAGCAGGCTCGAGGGGCTAGATGGCCTACTCCTGTTCCTAATTCTTATGTTCTTATGTTTTTAATAGAAAAACCGTGCTTGTGCGGGCCCAAAAAAATTAGAGGGAACATTGGATGGGAGCACAGCAAAGTAGCCAGCGCGGAAAATGTAGGTTGCATAGTGTAATGAGAAAATATTTTTTAGCAGCCTATATTTGTACAGTTGCACTATACACTACAAATGCAAAACAAATGTGCATATTATTACCGGAGATGTGATGTCACCCTATTGAAACACGTTCAGACACCATTTATACATAATACAATCACACTGTTCAGGAACACCAGTTTTTCGTAGCCACTGTCTATACGATCTATTCAGAAAATCTCTTTCTTCACATCACTGCCCAAGTCATTTATTTTTCACAGAATTATTAATGATTGCTATGCTATCTCCGCATTTCAAGAAAAGATTACTGGGGAGGAGGATCATCCTGGTACCATGAGGGCAACGGGCCACCCTAGCACAAACAGATTACTGGGGAGGGGTATCACCTTGGCGCAAACCGATTACTGGGGAGGGGTATCACCTTGGCGCAAACAGATTACTGGGGAGGGGTATCACCTTGGCGCAAACAGATTACTGGGGAGGGGGATCACCCTGGCACAAACAGATTACTGGGGAGGGGGATCACTTTGGCACCATGAGATAAGTGGGTAACCCTGGCACAAACAGATTAGTGGGGAGTGGGATCACCCTGCACAGTGAGGGAAGTGGGTAACCCTGGCACAAACAGATTAGTGGGGAGTGGGATCACCCTGCACAGTGAGGGAAGCGGGTAACCCTGGCACAAACAGATTAGTGGGGAGTGGGATCACCCTGCACAGTGAGGGAAGCGGGTAACCCTGGCACAAACAGATTAGTGGGGAAACATAGAAAATAGGAGCAGTAGTAGGCCGTTCGGCCCTTCGAGTCTGCACCGCCATTCAATATGGTCATAAGAACATAAGAATTAGGAACAGGAGCAGGCCATCTAGCCCCTCGAGCCTGCTCCGCCACTCAACAAGATCATGGCTGATCTGGCCGTGGACTCAGCTCCACTTACCCGCCCGCTCCCCATAACCCTTAATTCCCTTATTGGTTAAAAATCTATCTATCTCTGATTTGAATACATTCAATGAGCTAGCCTCAACTGCTTCCTTGGGCAGAGAATTCCACAGATTCACAACCCTCTGGGAGAAGAAATTCCTTCTCAACTCGGTTTTAGATTGGCTCCCCCGTATTTTGAGGCTGTGCCCCCTAGTTCTAGTCTCTCTGACCAATAGAAACAACCTCTCTGCCTCTATCTTGTCTATCTCTTTTATTATTTTAAATGTTTCTATAAGATCACCCCTCATCCTTCTGAACTCCAACGAATAAAGACCCAGTCTACTCAATCTATCATCATAAGGTAACCCCCTCATCTCCGGAATCAGCCAAGTGAATCGTCTCTGTACCCCATCCAAAGCAAGTATATCCTTCCTTAAGTAAGGTGACCAAAACTGCACGCAGTACTCCAGATGCGGCCTCACCAATACCCTGTACAGTTGCAGCAGGACCTCCCTGCTTTTGTACTCCATCCCTCTCGCAATGAAGGCCAACATTCCATTCACCTTCCTGATTACTTGCTGCACCTGCAAACTAACTTTTTGGGATTCATGCACAAGGACCCCAGGTCCCTCTGCACCACAGCATGTTGTCATTTCTCCCCATTCAAATAATATTCACTTTTACTGATTTTTTCCCAAGGTGGATGACCTCACATTTTCTGACATTGTATTCCATCTGCCAAACCAAAGCCCATTCGCTTAACCTATCTAAATCTCTTTGCAGCCTCTCTGTGTCCTCTACACAACCCGCTTTCCCACTAACCTTTGTGTCATCTGCAACTTTTGTTACACTACACTCTGTCCCCTCTTCCAGGTCATTTATGTATATTGTAAACAGTTGTGGTCCCAGCACCGATCCCTGTGGCACACCACTAACCACCGATTTCCAACCCGAAAAGGACCCATTTATCCCGACTCTCTGCTTTCTGTTAGCCAGCCAATTCTCTATCCATGCTAATACATTTCCTCTGACTCCGCACATCTTTATCTTCTGCAGTAACCTTTTGTGTGGCACCTTATCAAATGCCTTTTGGAAATCCAAATACACCACATCCATCGGTACACCTCTATCCACCATGCTCGTTATATCCTCAAAGAATTCCAGTAAATTAGTTAAACATGATTTCCTCTTCATGAATCCATGTTGCGTCTGCTTGATTGCACTATTCCTATCTAGATGACCCGCTATTTCTTCTTTAATGATAGCTTCAAGCATTTTCCCCACTACAGATGTTAAACTAACCAGCCTATAGTTACCTGCCTTTTGTCTGCCCCCTTTTTTAAACAGAGGCGTTACATTAGCTGCTTTCCAATCCGCTGGTACCTCCCCAGAGTCCAGAGAATTTTGGTAGATTATAACAAATGCACCTGTTATAACTTCCGCCATCTCTTTTAATACCCTGGGATGCATTTCATCAGGACCAGGGGACTTGTCTACCTTGAGATCCATTAGCCTGTCCAGCACTACCCCCCTAGTGATAGTGATTGTCTCAAGGTCCTCCCTTCCCACATTCCTGTGACCAGCAATTTTTGGCATGGTTTTTGTGTCTTCCACTCTGAAGACCGAAGCAAAATAATTGCTTAAGGTCTCAGCCATTTCCACATTTCCCATTATTAAATCCCCCTTCTCATCTTCTAAGGGACCAACATTTACTTTAGTCACTCTTTTACGTTTTATATATCGGTAAAAGCTTTTACTATCTGTTTTTATGTTTTGCGCAAGTTTGGCTGATCCTCTATCTCAACACCATATTCCCGCTTTTTCCCCATACACCTTGATACATTAATGATTTAGACGAAGGAATTGAATGTAATATCTCCAAGTTTGCAGATGGCACTAAGCTGGGTGGCAGTGTGAGCTGCGAGGAGGATGCTAGGAGGCTGCAGGGGGCTTGGACAGGTTAGGTGAATGGACAAATGCATGGCAGATGCAGTATATTGTGGATAAGTGTGAGGTTATCCACTTTGGTGGCAAAAACAGGAAGGCAGATTATTATCTGAATGGTGACAGATTAGTAAAAGGGGAGGTGCAATGAGACCTGGGTGTCATGGTACATCAGTCATTGAAGGTAGGCATGCAGGTACAGCAGGCAGTAAAGAAAGCAAATGCCATGCTGGCCTTCATAACGAGGGGATTTGAGTATAGGAGCAGGGAGGTCTTACTGCGGTTGTACAGGGCCTTGGTGAGACCACACCTTGAGTATTGGGCCCAAGTTTCCACATGATTCACGCCTGATTTTTAGGAGCAACTGGTGGAGAACGGACTATTTTAGAAATCGCAATTCTCCACATTTTTTTTTCTGCAGTTCTAGTCAGGTAGAACAGTTCTAGTTTAGAACAGAATTTTTTCTTCAAATGGGGGCGTGTCCGGCCACTGACGCCTGATTTGAAAGTTTCCACAGTGAAAATATACTCAAAACTAAAGTAGAATGGAGCCAGTGAAGATTTTTGTAGAACTGAAAAAACCTGTTCTACACATTAAAAAATCAGGCGCAGGTTACAAATTAGGCGTCCAGAACGAGGTGGGGGGGGGGTGGGGGGGAAGGGAACTCATTAAATTTGACAATAAATCCTTATTTATACTTCTACAAATATTATACAAATAAATCCAACCTGAATAAACATTTATAAGCCAAGAAAAGATTAAATAAACCATCTTCCTACCTGTGTGAAAGTGCTTCAGCCAGGGAGAATTCTGCAGCCGTTCGTGCCGCTGAGCGGGAGGTGGGGGGGGAGAAAGCCGTTCATGTCGCTGAGCGGGAGGGAGGGGGAGAGAGAGAGGGAGAGAGGGGGGAGGGAGGAAGGGAGGGAGAGAGAGAGAGAGAGGGGGGGGATGGAGGGAGAGAGAGAGAGAGAGGGGGAGGGAGGGAGAGAGAGAGGGGGAGGGAGGGAGGGAGGGAGAGAGAGAGAGAGAGAGAGAGAGAGAGAGAGGGGGAGGGAGGGAGGGAGGGGGAGAGAGAGAGAGAGGGGGAGAGAGAGAGAGAGAGAGGGGGAGGGAGAGAGAGAGGGGGAGGGAGGGAGAGAGAGAGGGAGGGAGAGAGAGAGGGAGGGAGGGAGAGGGAGGGAGAGAGGGGGGGAGAGAGGGGGGGAGGGAGGGAGAGAGAGAGAGAGAGGGGGAGGGAGGGAGAGAGGGGGATGGAGGGAGAGAGGGGGAGGGAGGGAGAGAGAGGGGGAGGGAGAGAGAGAGAGAGGGGAGGGAGAGAGAGAGGGGAGGGAGAGAGAGAGGGGAGGGAGAGAGAGAGAGAGGGGAGGGAGAGAGAGGGGAGGGAGAGAGGGAGAGAGAGGGGAGGGAGAGAGAGAGAGAGAGGGGAGGGAGAGAGAGAGAGAGAGAGAGCGGGGGGGGAGGGGGGGGGAGAGAGGGGGGGGGCGGTGGGGAAGGAAGAGGTCAGATCGGATCCAGTCCGGGAGTCGGGTCCAGTGGGGGGAGGGCGGGGGGCCAGGTCAGGGAACAGGAGCGCGGGTCGGGTCAGTCGGGGGGGGACGGGGGGAAGCGGGTGTCGGGTGTCGGGTCGGGGCGGGGAGCGGGTGTCTGGTTGGCGGGGGGGTGGGAGCGGGTGTCGGGTCTTGTCGGGGGCGGGGAGCAGGAGCTGGCCGTGGGAGGAGCCTTATCCACGCAGCCCCATTGAGGCCATTCAGCCAGGGCTAGGGGCTGCGTGCTTCGGGCCCCTCCCACACAGTTCGGCGCCTGGAGCTACTGCACTTGCGTGCCCACTTTAGCGCGCATGTGCAGAGGTCCCGGCACTGTTTTCAGCGCAGGGACCTGGCTCCGCCCCCCCACAGCTCGTGCTGGCTGCGCCGAGGGCCAGAGGACCTGTAAGTAGGTGGAGAACACCGAAGATTTTTTTAGGCGCGAAAAACGGGCGCCCAGCTCGGAGGGGCGCCCGTTTTTTTTCTTGTGGCAACTTGGGCCCATTGTGTGCAGTTTTGGTCTCCTCATCTGAGGAAGGACATTCTTGCTATTGAGGGAGTGCAGCGAAGGGCAGGACTGACATATGAAGAAAGACTGGATCGACTAGGCTTATATTCATTGGAATTTAGAAGAATAAGAGGGGATCTCATAGAAACATATAAATTCTGACGAGATTGGACAAGTTAGATGCAGGAAGAATGTTCCCAATGTTGGGGAAGTCCAGAACCAGGGGTCACAGTCTAAGGATAAGGGGTAAGCCATTTAGGACCGAGATGAGGAGAAACTTCTTCACTCAGAGAATTGTGAACCTGTGGAATTCTCTACCACAGAAAGTTGTTGAGGCCAGTTCATTAGATATATTCAAAAGGGTGTTAGATGTGGCCCTTACGGCTAAAGAGATCAAGGGGTATGGAGAGAAAGCGGGAATGGGGTACTGAAGTTGCATAATCAGCCATGATCTTATTGAATGGTGGTGCAGGCTCGAAGGGCAGAATGGCCTACTCCTGCACCTATTTTCTAAGTTTCTATGCCTTTTGTTTCTCAAAATCTATCTATCTCCCACTTAAATATATTCAGCTACCTGGCCTCCACAGCCTTCTGTGGTGGAGAATTCCACAGGTTCACCACCCTCTGAGTGAAAATATTTCTCCTCATCTCGGTCCTAAATTTCCTACCCCATACCCTGAGACTGTGACCCCTTGTTCTAGACTTCCCAGCCAGGGGAAACATCCTCCCCGCATCCAGTCTATCCAACCCAGTCAGAATTTTATATGTTTCAATGAGATCCCATCTCATTCTTCTAAAATCTAGTGAATACAAGCCTAGTTACCCAATCTCTCCTCATACGACAGTCCTGCCATCCCATGAATCAGTCTGGTGAACCTTCGCTGCACTCCCTCTATGGCAAGTATATCCTTTCTTAGGTAAGGAGACCAAAACTGCACACAATTATCCAGGTGCGGTCTCGCCAAGGCCCTGTATAACTAGTAAGACATCCTTGCTCCTGTACTCAAATCCTCTTGCAATGAAGGCCAACATACCATTTGCCTTCCTAACTGCTTGCTGCACCTGCATGTTTGCTTTCAATGACTGGCGTACAAGGACACCCAGGTCCCTCTGTACATCGACACTTCCCAAGCCATCACCATTTAAATAATACTTTGTCCTTATGTTTTTCCTACCAAAATGGATAACTTCACATTTGTCCATGTTATACTGCATCTGCCACGTGTTTGCCCACTCACTCAACCAATCTAAATCGCCTTGCAGCGTCTTTGCATCCTCCTTGCAACTCTCAATCCCACTTAGTTTTGTGTCGGAGAGAGATCACCCTGGCACAGTGAAGGAAAAGGGACATTCGGGGACGAGTTTCATTAATCGGGGACTCGCCTGGGGACTGTCTCTGGAAAAAGTGGACTTTTGGTCACCCTACCTAATCATCAATTTGCATCCTAATCTATTTTAACTCCTGGGTTTCACTTGCATCCTGCCAGACAGTTGCCACTCAAAACGGGCATAAAGAGCCAGGTGGCTGCTGCTGACAGACGACAGTCATGCAGAGCCCGGTGGTCACCAGCCAGCACTCGGGTAAGTCGTGAGGTGAAGGTGGGGTAGGTTTGAGCAATGTCTAGGGGTTGGACAGTGAGATCCTGGGGCATCAGAGGCCCAGACTTTCCTTGTGGAGTCTGAAGGAGCACTCCTGCTCCTCTTGGGCTCCACTAAAGAAAGTTTAACACTTACCTTACAAGGCCTCGTCTTCCTGCAGACCAGGTTTCACTCAGCAGAGCGGCCATGTCAGAGGTTAAAATACCATCGGTGTTTGAATTATATCATAGGATCCTGTGCCGCAAGTATTAATTTGCCTGTGTCAGGGCAGGTACCTTGTCCACTTGAAAAATGGATGCAGTTATGGGTGGTGGTAGGCAGAAATGGAACAGGGCGGTAAGTTTTTGGAGGCTACTCCAACTGCATTACCTCCATTTCTGTCAGGCGGATTGGGTTAAAATCATCCTAATAACCTCAGTAACACAATCATTGCCAGGGATTTAACTGACATCCAGCAGCTCCTTCATAGCAGTCTTCATTAATGCAACTTCTTTTTGTGGGTTCAATCTCTGGAGAAATCCCCTTTGTCGCCCTTATTTGATGAACCTCTGACAGAATCCAGATCCCAATTTTTAAAACTTTTTTTATTGATGTTCCTTAGAGACACTATACGCATATGCCATCCCTTTTAAAAAAAACAGGACTGTAGAAACTGAGATCTAATGTAGTGTTTCAGCTGCCATGCAGGGGCCTCAGATACCATCTTGACCTGTTGATAGCTTTAAGTACTGAGTAAAATATTCTGCGGCTGCACAATGTGAAACACAATGCAGGCTTATACACTCTTGACATAATGTAAATACAGTTATAGTATCCTGTTTGCTGGATTACTTGAAAGACTGTGATTGTCTAATGGAATCACCCATATAATCAGTGGTACTCAAAATGTTTCTTTGACAAAATTAAGGTGTATAGATTTTTTCCCCCTGATTTTCTTTAATTCGCTACATTAGGTTGCTGTCTCTGAAATTCCAATGGGAAGTATTATTGTGATGTAACTTCCAAATTACGATGTGAAGTTGAACTTGTGATGAAGATTTTTTTTCATGCAAACTTCCTAACTGATGAAGATGGCACTTGGCATTTAATCAGTGCGTGACTGCCGCACTTCAATCTCACAAAGATATCAAACAGACATGTCAAAATAAGTGAAAACAGGAATTAACATGTGAGAAACGCTTGGAACTTCTACGAGTATGCAGAATTAATTAGTCGTGGGCTCAACATCTGAGGGGCAGAATCAGAAGATGAACGTCAGACCAGAAGAGCCCAAGAAAGTTGAGTGTAATTTTCTCCATTCCTCACTTGAAAGTCATGATTGCCACTGAGGCATGGTTCCACATGCACCCGCAGCCCTTTGCCGCCTCACTCAGGTAATCATTCTTCATCCGAAGCCTAGTCACGCTATTTGACCATGGAGAACTTCATACCCAAATCTGATCAGCATACACAACAACAACAACAACTTGTATTTATATAGCGCTTTCAATGTAGTGAATCGTCCCAAGGCACTTCACAGGACCTTGCTACTGGACCAAGACTTAGTTCTGTCAAGCCCGTGTGGTGGCTGGTATGCAACGGCCACCCCACGTTAAAAAAAAAAATCACGCACAGGCATCTTGCACCCTTCAGGATGTAGTTCGGGTCCTTCATTGATACACCTGTGAATTCATCCTCTTTTTGGCGTGGAAGCAAGTCATCCGCGTTTCGAGGGACCGTCTATGATGATGATGATGAGATAAAACAATTTGGCACCGAGTCGTATAAGTAGAAATTAGCGCTTGTGACCAAAAGCTTGGTCAAAGAGGTAGGTTTTAAGGAGCATCTTGAAGGAGGAAAGCGAGGTAGAGAGATGGAGAGCTTTAGGCAGGGAGTTCCAGAGCTTGGGGCCTAGGCAAAAGAAGGCACAGCCACCAATGGTTGAGCGATTATAATCGGGGATGCTCAAGAGGGGAGAATTAGAGAAGCTCAGACATCAGGGTTGGGGGGTTGTGGGGCTGGAGGAGATTACAGAGATAGGGAGGGGCGAGGCCATGGAGGGATTTGAAAATAAGGATGAGAATTTTGAAATCAAGGCATTGCTTAACTGAGAGCCAATGTAGGTCACCGAGCACAGGGGTGATGGGTGAGCGGGACTTGGTACGCGTTAGGACACGGGCAATCGAGTTTTGGATTACCTCTAGTTTACGTAGTGTAGGATGTGGGAGGCCAGCCAGGAGTGCATTGGAGTAGTCAAGTCTAGAGATAACGAAGGCATGGATAAGGGTTTCAGCAGCAGATGAGCTGAGGCAAGGGCGGAGATGGGCGATGTAACGGAGGTGGAAATAGGCGCTCTTAGTTATGCTGCGGATATGTGGTCGAAAGCTTGTTTTGGGGTCAAATGTGACACCAAGTTTGCGAATAGCCTGGTTCAGACTCGGACAGAAGTTCGGGAGAGGGTTGGAGTCAGTGGCGAGGGAATGGAGTTTGTGGCGGGGACCAAAAACAATGGATTCGGTCTTCCAATATTCAATTGGAGAAAATTTCTACTCATCCAGAACTAGGTGTCGCACAAGCAGTCTGACCATTTAGAGACCGTGGAGGGATCGAGAGAAGTGGTATTGAAGTAGAGCTGGATGTCTTCAGCGTACCTGTGGAAACTGATGCTGTGTTTTTGGATGATGTCGCCAAGGGACAACATGTAGGTGAGAAATAGGAGGGGACCAAGGATTGATCCTTGGAGGATACCAGAGGTAACGATGCGGGGGCGGGAAGAGAAACCGTTGCAGGTGATTCTCTGGCTACGGTTAAATAATAAGAATGGAACCAGGCGAGTGCAGTCCCATCTAGTTGGACGACAGTGACGAGGTATTGGAGAAGGATGGAGTGGTCAACCATGTCCATAGCTGCAGACAAGTCAAGAAGGACAAGTTTGCCTTTGTCACGGTCACAAAGGATGAAATTTGTGACTTTCATGAGAGCCGTTTCGGAACTGTGGCAGGCACAGAATCCGAATTGGAGGGATTCAAACATGGAATTGCTGGAAAGATGGGCACGGATTTGGGAGGTGACAACACATTCAAGGACTGGAGAGGAAAGGGCGGATGGAGATGGGGCGGTAGTTTGCAAGGACAGCAGGGTCGAGGGTTGGTTTTTTGAGGAGGGGGTGATGACAGCAGATTTAAGGGAGAGAGGGACAGTACCGGAGGAAAGAGAACTGTTTACAACGTCAGCTAACGTGGGAGCCAGAAAAGGAAGTTGTGTGGTCAGCAGTTTGGTTTAGAATAGGGTCAAGAGAGCAGGAAGTGGATCTCAAGGACAGGATGAGCTCGGAAAGGTCATGAGAGGAGATCGGAGAGAAGCTGGAGAAAGATGTGACATCAGGGCTAGAGCAGGGGGGAATCCTTCGAGGAAGTTTGGCCCGGTGAGCTAGGGGAAGGAAGGAAAGGGGCAGAGTCGGCTGAACGGATGGTCTCAATCTTGGAGACAAAGAAATCCATGAGCTCCTCACACTTATTGTTGGCGGTGAGGGTGGAGACTGCAGAGAAGGGTTTAAAAAGGTGGTTTGCAGTGGAGAATAGAAGCGGGGTTTATCTTTACATTCCAGAATGATTCTGGAATAATGTGCGAATTTGGCAGACGAGAGCAGGATACAGTAATATTTTGTGTTCCAGCCAGATCTGCCGGTGAATGGCTAAACTAGTTGTTCACCATATCCGTTCATGTCTGCATCACTTGGACTTAAAGGAGCGAAGATCAGGGCTGTACCAGGGGGAACGGGCAGGGTGAGAGAGAGTAATTGTTTTAACAGGGACTAGATGATGGTGAGGGTGTGATTGAGCAGATTGATAGCTGCAGAAATGTCATGGTGAATGGAGGGCCAAAGGCTGGACAGTTGGGAGTTCATAAGTGCAATTGTCAGAGAGTCGAGAGAGAGTTTTTTCCAGTGGCGGACACAGAAGGAGGTGAGGGTGGAAGGGAGATGTGGGTGGAGAGTGATATGAGGAAGTGGTCAGAGATGGCCTTATCTGGGATTGACACAATGGGAGTTGCGAGGCCACGAGAAATGGCAAGGTCAAGGAGGTGCCGTGAATATGGGTTGGTGAGTTTACATGGAAGGAGAGATTAAGAGAGGACCGGAGGCTAGTGAACTCAGGAGAGAGAGCATGATGAATTTAGATGGAGGTTGAAATCCCCGAGGATGAGAAGTCTTTCGGTGCAGAGGGAGGAAAGTAGTGAAGAAATATCGGTAAT